>NC_134896.1:46235548-46275548 GCF_041734735.1 Babylonia areolata
AAGGTGGGGTGGGGGAGGGAGGTAGGGGTGGGGGAGGTGATGATGAGAGAGCAGACGGCATGAGAAAGAGCCCAATGGTGGTGTCTTTGACAGGAAGAAACTGAAGCGGGACACAGGTCTGACTCGCATGACGTGCTCTAAACAGCTTTGACAGGAAAAGGAATAAGGCAGAGAACGGAGAAAGAAAAGAAAAGAAAAGAAGAAAAGGTACATATAAAGAAGAAAAAAAGAAAGAAGGAAAGAAAGAAACAAACAAACCAACAACAACAACAACAAAAAACAAAAAACAAAACACAACAAACCCACCAAAGAACCAACGAACAAAAACACACATTTTGTTTCAGGGAATCTGGTCTTCAACAATCAGTAATGTGTAATGTGTAATTTTCACGACTTCCCCAAGCTGGTACACATCCACTATCCATGCACCTTCCTCTTCCCTTTCCCCTCATTCTCCTTATCCCCCCCCCCCCCCCCCGCCCCCCCACACCCCAATCCCTACCCAGCGAATCACTCTTCACGTATAAAATAAAACACAAAATAATCACAGTCGCCTATCAATGGTTTGGCCACGTGCTCAGTGAACCACGACAACGCTCAGTCACACACCAGTTGTGACAAGCTGCAAGCTGGTTGTATGTGAGGTTGAAGCAGACACATTTCCAGTCTAAACTAAAATTCAACTTTGAATTTTAAATTTTGGCGAATGTTCTGTTCGTCACATGATGGTTTTTTCAGCCACAGTTATGGTTGAACCAGTCAACGTGTGTTCACGTTTTAGAAGAAAGAAAACAGTCGTTATTCAGCTGACGAAACATTTATCATCATTCTGCTTAAAGATTCGAGCTTTTGAAAAAACCCAAACATTTGACTGAACCAGATGTAAAATAATGCACAGAAGTTTAGTCCATCACCTTATGTTTATAAACGCACAGAATGGTTTAAATGTTGTGAAAACTTGTTTTTATGTTGTACCAGTGCTAATGTGCAGCATGCATCTAGCGCACGCCAAAGAACCCATGGCATCAAAAGGGTTGTCCTTGGCAAAATTGTGTAGAAAAATCCACTTTTGACAGGAAAACAAACACACTTACAGGTAGAAAAAACAAACGGGTGGCGTTCTCACTGAGGCGACGCGCTCTCCCTGGGGAGAACAGCCTGAACTTCACACAGATAAATCTGTTGTGACAAAAGAGCAACACTACACTACACTACACTACACTACACTACACTACAACGCAACACAAAATGATTATGACTAAAAGACAACGCCCGGTTGGAAGCCATAGATACAGTGCACCATAACAAGACCAGGTCCGTTTCGCCTATTCCCGTTTCACCTATTCCCGTTTCGCCTACTCGTTGATCGTGCCACCACCCTCCATGGCCTCCAGAGAATTGAACTCTTTGTCCCCATTTTACCTTCCCGCCAGTCCCATAAGCTTCTTTCTCTCTCTCTCTCCCTCCCTCTCCCCTCTTCTCTCTCCCTCCCCCCCTCTCTCCCCTGTCCACCTCTCTTTCTCCTTCCCCCGCTCTCTCCCTACCTCCCCCTCTCTCTCTCTCCCTCCCCCTCTTTCTCCTTCCCCCGCTCTCTCCCTACCTCCCTCTCTCTCTCTCTCCCTCCCCCTCTTTCTCCCTCCCTCTCTCTCTCCCTACCTCCCTCTCTCTCTCTCTCCCTTGTCTTTGAATACATTAGAACTTATCTCATCTTTTCTCTCTGAAAGAAAACAACTTGTGTCCACAAATGGTTCAAAATCAATGTTATTACCAATTAACTATGGTGTACCTCAAGGTTCTGTTTTGGGACCTATCTTATTTTCTGCATATATTAACGACCTACCCTTATCTATCAAGACACCATGTGAAATGTTTGCTGATGACACCACCATTCATACTAGTCATACTAACCTATGTATCGTATCTCTTTCTCTTCAGGAAAGTATTGACCAATTGATTGAATGGTCCGAACTAAACCACATGTGTCTCCATCCTAAAAAAAACAAAATTCCTAATAATCACAACAAGACAAAAACGTCAAAATATATCCATAAACTGTTCGCCTATTTTCATCAAAGGTGACAAGATTGAAGAAGTTGACCACCATAAAATCCTTGGCATCACTATCGATAATAATTTGTCATGGTCACATCATATTTCTCTGTTATGCAAACAGGTATAAAAAAATATCTATCAACTGTCTAGAATCAAACACTTTTTGGATCTTCACTGCCGAAAACTATTTGTCAGTACTTATATAGAATCACACATTTACTATGCTTCGACAGTGTGGGATTCGGCGAGTGACAGTATTATAAAACCTCTATTGAGTCTGCATAGAAGAGCTGTAAAATTGATTCTTTTAAAATCTTCATCATTGACTGTATCTGATTATAAAGCTCTCGATATCCTCCCACTGAAAACAAAACTTCTATTTAACAAAGGTCTATTTATGTTCAAAATCATGTCTGGATTTGCTCCCCCCCTCGCTGAAGAATAAATTTGTAATCAACACTCATCGTCATCTTCATAAAGTTATGGTACCACTTCCAAGGATCGATCTTTTTAAATCTAGTCTGTCTTATTCAGGGGGCTGTTTATGGAATGAATTATTATCCTGCCTCAATGTAAACACTGTAAAAAGCATCCCTAACTTTAAAAACATATATCGTGCACATTTATTGAAAAACATGTGATTATGTGACACATATCAATTATAAACAAAAAATCATGTATAGATTGTCAATATATATACGCCTCTCTCCTCCCCTGTCAGTCTCTATGTCTCTCCACTGTCACTGTCACTATATCTGTCTGTTGTCAGCCTCCCCTGCCTTCTTTACTCTTCCTCTTGTCCATTCTTCCTTCCGCTCTCCACCACGCCCCTACCCTATTGTCCTCGTTGTTATTCATCTATCGCGATATTGTATTGTACATACGTTCTATGTTATGTTTGCACATGCTTATGCAATTTTGACGTTGATGTTGTGAATTGACTCTCGCTTTTTATTTTTTTATTTTTTTTTACTTTGTTGCTTTTTTTTCTTCCAATTATTATTCATGCCCAGAGGGCTGGATGTAAAAAAGTACTTTGTGCTTACTCCTTTACCCTCGTAAAATAAAATTTCGTTCGTTCGTTCATTCGTTCCCTCCCCCTCTTTCTCCCTCCCTCTCTCTCTCCCTACCTCCCTCTCTCTCTCTCCCTCCCCCTTCTCTCTCCCTCCCTCTCTCTCTCCCTACCTCCCCCTCTCTCTCTCCCTCCCCCTCTCTCCCTCCCTCCCCCTCTCTCTCCCTCCATCTCTCTCTCCCTACCTCCCCCTCTCTCTTCCCCCCCCTCTCTTTCTCCCCCTCCCTCCCTCCCTCTCCCTCCCTTCCTCCCCTCTCTCCCTCCCTCCCCCTCACTCTCCCCCCCTCCCCCCTCTCTCTCTCCCTCCCCTCTCTCCCTCCCCCATCCCCCCTCTCTCTCCCTCCCCCCTCTCTCTCTCCCTCCCTCCCCTTTGTGTGTGTGTGTGTGTGTGTGTGTGTGTGTGTGTGTGTGTGTGTGTGTGTGCCCAGGGCTGGGTGGAAAAAAAGCATACGTATTTGCTTATCTCATTTCCCTGGTAAAATAAAATTTCGTTTCTTTTCGTTTCGTCCCCCCACCCCACTCCCCCTCTCTCTGCCTCTCTAACATACACACACTAATGTTTGCGCACATCTAGTACTATCAGCTTCTATGAGCACTTGTAATTCTCCACGGTTTTTGAGACAGTCAGAAATACTATGAACGCTTTCACGGGTGTCACTTCAAAGCGGTAATGATGCAATTCAGTGTAGGATAAAGCTGTGTCAGTTTTCAAAGCGACAGAGGCGGACAAATTTCACTGTTTCCAAATTATTATCAACACAGAGACCACACCGTCAACACAGAGACCACACCGTCAACACAGAGACCACACCGTCAACACACAGGCCACACCGTCAACACAGAGACCACACCGTCAAGACCACACCGTCAACACATAGACCACACCGTCAACACACAGACCACACCGTCAACACAAAGACCACACCGTCAACACACAGACCACACCGTCAACACAGAGACCACACCGTCAACACAAAGACCACACCGTCAACACAAAGACCACACCGTCAAGACCAGACCGTCAACACAAAGTCACACAAAGACCACACCGTCAACACAAAGACCACACCGTCAACACAAAGACCACACCGTCAACACAAAGACCACACCGTCAACACAAAGACCACACCGCCAACACAAAGACCACACCGTCAAGACCACACCGTCAACACAAAGTCACACAAAGACCACACCGTCAACACAAAGACCACACCGTCAACACAAAGACCACACCGTCAACACAAAGACCACACCGTCAACACAAAGACCACACCGTCAACACAAAGACCGGGCCAGCGATAGGAAAAACAACATGACACCGAACACCAGAGAGGCCACCAGAAGTCAAGCTCTCGTCAGCAGGTGGGGCGAAGGGTGGGGGCGGGAGGGGTGTGTGGAAAGTGTGTGTGCGTGGGAGATTAGGGGGAGGGGGTGGATATTGGGTGGGTGGGGTGTTCGAGTGGAGGAACTGCATGATAGAAAAGGAAGGAACCGTCAACCCTGGACCCACACTGTTTCTGTGAAGGGGGAGAGGTAAAAAGTCCTTGTTCCAGAGCCGGACAGTACTTACCGAGTTGGCAGACTGCTGGGTGGGAAAGGCTGGAATCAAGTTTCCCTGAGTGCTGATTCTCTTGTGAGCGGTTCTGCAGTTTGGTAGTTATTTATTTTCATTCATTTATTTTGTTTTCTTTTTGTTGTTTCTGTTGGTTTTGCCATGTTTGTTCAGGTAGGATGTGTGTTTTTTGTAGGATGTGTGGGGTTTTTTTTGTGTTTGTTTTTTCTTTTTTCCTTTACGTGCGTGTTGGGATTTCTCTCTTTTTGTTTGAAGACATTGTACGTTTTTCTCTGTTCTTTTCCGTCTGTCCTTTTCATATTTTCTTCCTGATGTCTTTCTTTCCTCCTCTCTTAGCTTTTCTTTTCCACTTGTTCTTCTTTCTCAAGGCCTGACTAAGCGCGTTGGGTTATGCTGCTGGTCAGGCATCTGCTTGGCAGATGTGGTGTAGCGTATATGGTTTTTGTCCGAACGCAGTGACGCCTCCTTGAGCTACTGAAACTGAAACTGAAACTTGGTGCTGTTCTTTCTTTCCTTTCTTTCAGCTGGTCCTTGCTCCCTCCCCTGCATTCCTTCCGTCTTTCTTTCCTGTGAAGAGATGGCATTTTGGCGGCTTATTATCTGTTTGTCCAATGAACAAGGTGAGGGGGCAATGGAGGAGAAGAAGAAGGAGAAGAAGAAGAAGGAGAAGGAGAAGAAGAAGAAGGAGAAGGAGAAGAAGGAATTAACAGAGGGGAAGAGGAGCAGGAAAGACACACACGCAAACACTTATGAGCACGCATACGCGCGCGCGCGCACACACACACACACGAATAAACGGACACGCACATAATGACACACACATGCACACATATACACCCCCCCACACACACACACAGACACAGACACACACACATACACACACCATACAAGAAACCATAAATCTGTATAAGCATTTATCAAGTGTGGGTGTAAACACTGCACCTGTCTGTCAACTTCTCGATCCCACAGAACGGCCACTGTCACGTGGTCATGTGGGGCGACAGGGAGAACAGGGTGCTACACCACCAACACCAATGATGTCAGTGTGTGTGTGTGTGTGTGTGTGTGTGTGTGTGTGTGTGTGTGTGTGTTCCGTTCACCTCAACCCCCACCCTTTTTCCTTCATCTGTTTATTTGTTGCGTATTTGTAAAATCATTTTCATTTCTTTTCTCCATCACCGTACTGTCAAAGACCCGTTAGAAGTATGTAGGGTCGCTTCATGTTTTTCCATAATTATGATCATGCAGTCGCGTTTGGAATACAGAATAATCAAATAATGTTACCTGTAGTTGCTTTATGTCATGTAGAGAGAGAGAGAGAGAGCAATCTCAGCCCGCCATTTGTTATCTGACTGTCCAATTCTCAGTGCTCAATGTAAAACAAGGGGATAGATCTGAGCGCAAGATACGACGATATTTGTAAGATTCCTACAAATAAACATAAATCGCTGAGGACATATGCCACTCGATCTTTGGTGGGCAGCCTGTATTTCTTTTTACTGGTAGTATGATGAGCCCTTCACCCAATGCCTCACCCCTCCACTGTTGGCTTTATTTTCTCCTCAGTACCCCCCCCCCCCACCCCCCTCCCCAAGCCCCCGTCCTCCCCCGCTCTATTTTCAATCCATCAGCCATTCTGTACACCCATTGTATGGGTGTATGTGTGCTGACAAGAATGAATGTGTAGGTGTCTAAATAAGTGAATCGACAATAAACCAATGAGACGAAGATCATTTGGTCAACCAGTGGTGGACAACATCTCACTGCAGAACGAAGTAGAGGCCACAGTTCACAGCACTTCTGGCAATAGTCGAGTCGTGTGACACAGCTCAGCTGACCCATGCACGCCAAAAGCAATAGATCTGATTTAAAATAATGATATATAATATGACAATAATACAATCTCCCGCCTCCTTTTCTTAACCAATAAAATGTTGGAAACTTTTGACTCAAGAGAACAGACGTCTCACTGCCCTTAAAATGACGTCATGGCTGTCGTGTTGGAACGCAGTGTCTCGTTCTCTCTGCAATGACGACATAAGCGCGCAAACCACAGACCTTTCGAATTGCATTTTCAGCGTCTTGTTCTATGACCCATGTTCATGGCAGACAACCAAACTTGATAGGTCACTGTGCTGAGGCTTCACGTCAGCATGCACGTTGGCTAACGTACACCGGTGAGTTGGAGGAATTTTGTCACGAAGGTTCTGTCATGCTGCACGCGCGATACGTTCTTTGCCTTTCTGTTTCCATTCAGTTGCATGGCTCACAGACTGGGGCGTGTGCAGTTGAACAAATGGAGGTGTGCGTGAACGCTTCCGCACATGCAGCAGGCCCCCAGTTAAGTGGTAGACATTAGTGGTTTGTCCATCGATCTGTGCTGGATTGTATAGTGTTAAGCCTAATGAATTATTTTCTGCACCTGCGCTCTCTCCATAGGCTTAGGACTTTTTTTTTTTTTTTTTTTTTTTAATTTTAATTTTTTTTAAACACTAAGAGCTGCTGAGATCTGTCATGCAACCCAGCTAAGGTGTCATCGCGAAGGTTTTTCTTGGACGCCTCTGGTGATGCAGTATCTTTTGTTACATTATTCAAGACACCAGGAATACAGAAATGTTATTTGGTACCCGCTATATAAAAAGCAGAAAGTTGATAGAAGGGCAACAAGGTTTGTTGTTGGAATGCAGGATATACCATATGAAGAATGATTGAAAGTGCTTAATTTGCCATCTTTGGCAGAATTAGAGGTGATTTGATAGACATATAAAATACTTCATGGTATAATTAGACCAAATAACATTTTTCAAAAAAGAAACTTCTACTGATATAACAAGGAATGCTACCGATAAACTATTCATTAAGTATTCAACGACTAGTATTCGAAAAAAATCTTTTGGCAACAGAATTTCACCTTACTGGAATGCACTACCTTTGCATGTCAAGAGAGCTAACAGTGTTAACACTTTCACAAATCTCCTTGAACAGGCAAAAAGTAACAGCAATTTGAAATTCCTGTATGATGAATGATAAGAATTATCATTGTTACTCCTGAGCACTGGCACTGTCAACTCCAGTGGATGTATTGTTAGACTGGGACGCTAAAAAGGCGCGAGGCTAATGAAACGTCCCTAGAACTGAACTGGACTGAGACATAGAGTTGAAAAACACCCGCGATGTGAGTTTGCCGACGGTGCCGCTGAATTCCTCGTGTTCCTGGTTGGCTGTGCTGCACGTGCTGAGTGATGTCAACATCAACAGTCATTGTGGATTCTGTTCAAGAGGAGTCCGTTTCCAGCCGGTGGAGTGGCGGTCTGTTGGTAGCCTGTCCACCAAGAAAGCAAGAGAATCTGAGCGCAGGGGATCGAATCCCGCACTTGTCACTATTTTCTCCCCTTTTCGTTAGAACTTGAGTGGTGGTCTGGACGCCAGTCATTCGAATGAGACGTACAGTTAGGTCCCGTGTACAGCATGTACTTAGCGCACATTTAAGAACAAACGGCAACGAGAAAGTAATCCTTGGCTAAATTCTGTAGAAAAATCCACACAAATGTACACGTGCATGTGTGCGGCGAGATTGTAGCCTGAGTGAATGACACAGGAAACGAATGATGAGCAACTTGCAGTCGGCTGTAGCCAGGTAGGCAGCCTGTTGTACAAATGACTCTGTGGTTGACTCTGTACAGAGCTTTGAGTTTCGTCTCTGACCGAAGATAGGCGCTATATATGAGTGATGACGATAGCAATAGTAGTAATAGTAGTAGTAGCAGTAGTAGTAGTAATGATAATTCCCATATCAGGGTGTCCAGCACAGCCTGCTCCATACAGCCTGTCAGTCATGTTTTCACAACACAAAGGACGTGTGCGTCATAAATCCTACGTTCTGCACTTCACTTTGTGGTTTTTAACAGTGATGCCATGCTGCGCGTGGCATGGTTGTGTGTGTGTGTGTGTGTGTGTGTGTGTGTGTCTGTGTGTGTCTGTGTGTATTTGTGTGTGTGTGCGTGTGTGTAATGCGTGTACGTGTGTGTAATGCGCGCGTGCGTGCATGTGTGTGCGTGCATGTGTGTGTGTGTGTGTGTGTGTGTGTGTGTCCACAAGGAGGGGACGTGATGGGATGCCAAGGAAGCAAGTCTGGACAGTTCCATCCGCTGTCGGATGATGACAAAGTGAAGGTGCGAGAGAGCTGGCAGTGGTTCATGGAAGATGAGCATATAAACCTGAACACCGGTCTCATCTTTATCAAGTGAGTTTGAAAAGTTTGTTTGTATCTTCCTCTCCCTCTCCCCCTCACCGACTATCTGGGTGTCTCTGCCATCCTGCCTGCCTGCCTGTCTGCTTCCACTCTCTGGTTGTCGGTGTTTGTACACACACGGTGTCCGTACCCCCCCCCCCCCCAACCCACGTCCCCCCCCCCCCTCCACCCTTTTTCTCTGAAGGGGCGGGATGGCGATGAAGAGTGTAATGTTGGAAAAGTACCGCTATGTCTTTTCATTGTGCTTTGATCCCCTTTTCTCCTTTACATGGAATGTTGGAAAAGTACCGCTATGTCTTTTCATTGTGCTTTGATCCCCTTTTCTCCTTTACATGGAATGTTGGAAAAGTACCGCTATGTCTTTTCATTGTGCTTTGATCCCCTTTTCTCCTTTACTTTACATGGAATGTTGGAAAAGTACCGCTATGTCTTTTCATTGTGCTTTGGTCCCCTTTTCTCCTTTACATGGAATGTTGGAAAAGTATCGCTATGTCTTTTCATTGTGCTTTGATCCCCTTTTCTCCTTTACATGGAATGTTGGAAAAGTATCGCTATGTCTTTTCATTGTGCTTTGATCCCCTTTACTCCTTTACATGGAATGTTGGAAAAGTACCGCTATGTCTTTTCATTGTGTTTTGATCCCCTTTTCTCCTTTACTTTACATGGAATGTTGGAAAAGTACCGCTATGTCTTTTCATTGTGCTTTGGTCCCCTTTTCTCCTTTACATGGAATGTTGGAAAAGTACCGCTATGTCTTTTCATTGTGTTTTGATCCCCTTTTCTCCTTTACTTTACATGGAATGTTGGAAAAGTACCGCTATGTCTTTTCATTGTGTTTTGATCCCCTTTTCTCCTTTACTTTACATGGAATGTTGGAAAAGTACCGCTATGTCTTTTCATTGTGCTTTGGTCCCCTTTTCTCCTTTACTTTACATGGAATGTTGGAAAAGTACCGCTATGTCTTTTCATTGTGCTTTGATCCCCTTTTCTCCTTTACTTTACATGGAATGTTGGAAAAGTACCGCTATGTCTTTTCATTGTGCTTTGGTCCCCTTTTCTCCTTTACTTTACATGGAATGTTGGAAAAGTACCGCTATGTCTTTTCATTGTGCTTTGATCCCCTTTTCTCCTTTACATGGAATGTTGGAAAAGTACCGCTATGTCTTTTCATTGTGCTTTGATCCCCTTTTCTCCTTTACATGGAATGTTGGAAAAGTACCGCTATGTCTTTTCATTGTGCTTTGATCCCGTTTTCTCCTTTACATGGAATGTTGGAAAAGTACCGCTATGTCTTTTCATTGTGCTTTGATCCCCTTTTCTCCTTTACATGGAATGTTGGAAAAGTACCGCTATGTCTTTTCATTGTGCTTTGGTCCCCTTTTCTCCTTTACATGGAATGTTGGAAAAGTACCGCTATGTCTTTTCATTGTGCTTTGGTCCCCTTTTCTCCTTTACTTTACATGGAATGTTGGAAAAGTACCGCTATGTCTTTTCATTGTGCTTTGATCCCCTTTTCTCCTTTACTTTACATCAGGGTCAGGGCTGGATGTAAAAAAAAAAAAGGGGGGGGGGGGGGGTATGTCCCGTGCTTATCATTTACTCTAGCTGATGAATAATTTTGTCTGTGAGAGCCACGCCCTGCCCCCCGCACCCCCCCCCCCCTCCCTTGCCCTCTTTTTGTACAGCTCTCTCTAGTTCTCTGTCTCCGTATACGTAGCGTAATAACCTTGAAGAGGCATCTTAAAAGTTTTAAAACACGCAGGCACATAACCCAACCCAACTCAACCCTACACTACACTACACTACACTCGCCAATACTACACTGCTCTGCACTACACTGCGGTTGTCTACGCTACACTGCGCTACGCCACACTCTGCGCACTACACGTGCTCTACAGTCATACCTTCACTTGCCACCTCACGCCCCCTTCTCCCCGCCCCCATCCCAACCCCACACCTATACTCTCTTTCTCTCCCCTGCTCTCTCTCCCTCTCCCTTTCTCTCAATCTGTCTTCCACGCACGTGTCACGATCCACTTCAAAGAAAGGACAGACTGAGCCCCATTTCTTGGTCAACGCTCTGTGATCGATGAAGTCGATATCCCGCCAGCAGACTGAACACTGTTGACACTAGCTGACGGTCTACTGTGTGTACGTGTGTAGGGTGGTGGTGAGGGTGGTGTTGGGAGGTGGGGGGCGAGTGGGAGTGGGGTGGTTGGAAGGGTTGGGCGGAGGGGGGCGGGGTGCTTTTCTCTAACAACAGTTTAACATGACTGCCAAGCGTTCTTCTTTTTCTTCCTTCTTTCTTTCTTTCTTTTCCATTTGTTGATCATACTTCTTCTATCTATCTGTCTGTCTATCTATCTGTCTGTCCGTCCGTCTGTCTGTCTGTCTGTCTATCTGTCTGTATATCTATCTGTCTATCTATCTATCTGTGTCTGTTATCTATCTGTCTATCTATCTGTGCCTGTCTGTCTATCTGTCTATCTATCAGTCTGTCTGTCTGTCTATCTATCTATCTATCTATCTGTCTGTCTGCCTGCCTGTCTGTCTGTTTGTCTATCTATCTATGTATCCATTTATCTATCTGTCTGTCTGTCTCTCTATCTGTCTATCTATCTATCTGTCTGTCTGTCTGTCTGTCAATCTATCTATCTGTATATCAGTCTGATTACCTGTTTCATTAAGCAGCACGAATAAGAACACAAAACAAACGTTGAAATCCGAGCTACATAAGGATAGCTCTGGCTCGTTTTTCTGAACGATGGCGTGGCCCCGTGATGTCCACGTGTTGTGGTCAGCCCAGGGAAGGCACCGTGGCGGAATGGACAAAGCGTTGGGATTTCTGACCCTGCGTTCACCAGTGATCAGGGTTCGAGGCCCCGTTTCGGCATGGTGTTGTGTCCTTGGGGAGGGCACTCTACACCGATTTTTCTTCACTCCACTCAGGTGTTGTTAGTGGGTACCTGAACTGGATTGGGGAAGGTTAGAGCGACGGAAGGAGAGGACTGGATAACGTTTACATTTCCTTTACACACACACACACACACACACACACACACACACACACACACACTGTGTGTGTATTTGTGTGTCTCTCTCTGCGTGTCTCTCTCTGTCTCTCTTTCATTGCACGTCTAATATCACACAAAGGGAAAAGACGTGAAATTAAAGGAGGAAAACACGCACTCGCACACACATAAACGCACACTGACTGACAGAAACGAAACTAGGAAAAGACCCCTCGATGTCCTGTCTCCACCATTTATTTTCTTCAACGATTTGTGATTGGTTCGTACCACCAGCGGAATGAACAGTGTTGACTCTGTCTCTGTCTCTTAGCAGCATAACCAAACACGCTTAGTCAGGCCTCGAGTGCATGCAAATATATTTGTGTACCAATGAGAGTGGGTTTCTTCTACAGATTTTTGCTAGAGGACAACACTTTCGTTGTCATGGGCTCTTTTTCAGTGCGTCAAGTGCGCGCCGCACACGGAACCACGACTTACCGTCTCATGACTAGACGCTCAGTTCCATTTTCCAGTCAAACTCAGGAGAAAAAGCGGGTGTGGGATTCGAACGCAGACCCTAATGGACTCTGTATCGGCAGATGAGCGTCTGATCCATTCTGCCATCTTCCTCCGTGTGTGTGTGTGTGTGTGTGTGTGTGTGTGTGTGTGTGTGTGTGTGTGTCTGTTGTGTGTGTGTGTGTGTGTGTGTGTGTGTGTGTGTGTCTGTTGTGTGTGTGTGTGTGTGTGTGTGTCTGTTGTGTGTGTGTGTGTGTGTGTGTGTGTGTGTGTGTGTGTGTGTGTGTGTGTCTGTTGTGTGTGTGTGTGTGTGTGTGTGTGTGTGTGTGTGTGTGTGTGTGTGTGTACAGCAAAGTACAAGGATCGAGTAAGGTTATCGACATTCTGTTTGACAAGTCATCGATCATTTCCTCTTGGGACTAGTTGGAGGAGACGGGTGTGGGAACGAGGGAGGACGGGATAGAGGGGAATATGGTATCGGCAGGTAGACGTATGAAGAAACTGGTTATTTATTGGGGTCAACATAATGTACAGCTACAACGCACATAGACTCGGCTTGGAAATACGGTGAAAACACCTTGCAGGAGAGTATAACAAGCCAGCATAGCACAGCAAAGCTCACAACACTTCCCTTAAGTACAGAGGTAGGGCATATAACGAAAACAATGACAACAGCAACAACAGTCACAACATCAATAACAGCAACAGCGCGCGCGCGCGTGTGTGTGTGTGATACATGCATGCTTTTACACCTACCCTTATTCCAAACAAACTTGAAACACACACACACACACACACACACACACACACACACACACACACATACTTGGTGATATATCTTTGCTTTGAGTGTCCTAAAATCACCCACAATTCCTGCCACAGTATCAGTATCAGTGGCTCAAGGAGGCGTCACTGCGTTCGGTCAAATCCATATACGCTACACCACATCTGCCAAGCAGATGCCTGACGAGCAGCGTAACCCATCGCGCTTAGTCAGGCCTTGAGAAAAGAAGAAGAAGAAAACAAAAACAACATCAAACAAACAACACCAACAACAACAAAACAGCAACCGAAAATGTAAATATGTCGCCAGCTTGAACTACCAGAGCTGAAGGATATGGGACATCCACTAACCAGACCCCATGCTAAACAAAGAACACTAACCAGACCCTACACTAAACAAAGAACACTAACCAGACCCTATACTAAACAAAGAACACTAACCAGACCCTATACTAAACAAAGAACACTAACCAGACCCTATACTAAACAAAGAACAATAACCAGACCCCATGCTAAACAAAGAACACTAACCAGACCCTATACTAAACAAAGAACACTAACCAGACCCCATGCTAAACAAAGAACACTAACCAGACCCTATACTAAACAAAGAACACTAACCAGACCCTATACCAAACAAAGAACACTAACCAGACCCTATACTAAACAAAGAACACTAACCAGACCCTATACTAAACAAAGAACACTAACCAGGCCCTACACTAAACAAAGAACACTAACCAGACCCTATACTAAACAAAGAACACTAACCAGGCCCTACACTAAACAAAGAACACTAACCAGACCCTATACTAAACAAAGAACACTAACCAGACCCTATACTAAACAAAGAACACTAACCAGGGCCTACACTAAACAAAGAACACTAACCAGACCCTATACTAAACAAAGAACACTAACCAGGGCCTACACTAAACAAAGAACACTAACCAGACCCTACACTAAACAAAGAACACTAACCAGACCCTATACCAAACAAAGAACAATAACCAGACCCTACACTAAACAAAGAACACTAACCAAGGCCTACACTTAACAAAGAACACTAACCAGGCCCTACACTAAACAAAGAACACTAACCATGGCCTACACCAAAGAACACTAACCAGGCCCTACACTTAACAAAGAACACTAACCAGGCCCTATACTAAACAAAGAACACTAACCAGGCCCTACACTTAACAAAGAACACTAACCATGGCCTACACTTAACAAAGAACAATAACCAGACCCTACACTAAACAAAGAACACTAACCATGGCCTACACTTAACAAAGAACACTAACCCAGGCCCTACACTTAACAAAGAACACTAACCAGACTCTACACTTAGCAAAGAACACTAACCATGGCCTACACTTAACAAAGAACAATAACCAGACCCTACACTTAACAAAGAACTCTAACCAGGCCCTACACTTAACAAAGAACACTAACCATGGCCTACACTTAACAAAGAACAATAACCAGACCCTACACTTAACAAAGAACACTAACCATGGCCTACACTTAACAAAGAACAATAACCAGACCCTACACTTAACAAAGAACGCTAACCAGGCCTTACACTAAACAAAGAACACTAACCAGGCCCTACACTAAACAAAGAACACTAACCAGGCCCTACACTTAACAAAGAACACTAACCCAGGCCCTACACTTAACAAAGAACACTAACCAGACTCTACACTTAGCAAAGAACACTAACCATGGCCTACACTTAACAAAGAACAATAACCAGACCCTACACTTAACAAAGAACTCTAACCAGGCCCTACACTTAACAAAGAACACTAACCATGGCCTACACTTAACAAAGAACAATAACCAGACCCTACACTTAACAAAGAACGCTAACCAGGCCTTACACTAAACAAAGAACACTAACCAGGCCCTACACTAAACAAAGAACACTAACCAGGCCCTACAACACTAACCAGGCCCTACACTAAACAAAGAACACTAACCAGGCCCACACTAAACAAAGAAAACTAACCAGGCCCTACAACACTAACCAGGCCCTACACTAAACAAAGAACACTAACCAGGCCCTACACTAAACAAAGAACACACCCACCCCTACAAACAAACCAAACCAAACGACCGCACCTCCCCTCTATCCTTCTTGGTACCCAGTGGCACGGGTCGACACAACTATAATTGATAGGAATCTCTTGTGGCATTTGTACGCCAGCAAAAGAAAAGAACAGGACTGCTCAGGCAGACGTCCACAATACACGCTTCGCAAACATCCTTTCGGAAATCTGTGTTTCTATTTCTGCCATGTCCGACAATGCTGTCCAACAATGATGCTCCAAATACAAGCCCAGAATACCCTCCTCCCTTCAAAGCCTCCATGTACATGTGTCTGTTTCTTCAATCTTCACCCAGCCATGATTCCTTTTTATTCACGCTCTTAAAACCCTTTAACGAAATTGTGTGTCTTCATCAACAACGATGCCCCAGTACACGAGTCCTGCACAGTGAATTCTTATCAAACAGGTGTCAAAGCGTGCGGACTGGTCCATATAGGCTACACCACATCTCAATGCTTTTTAAAAAAAAGAACGGATGCCTGATTTTCGCATAAACCCAACGCGTAGATCAGACCCTGAGAACCTTCCCCAGGTTTGTGTAAAATATTGACATGGAATGGATGAAAAACTTTGTAGATACAATAAAACATAGTAAAGTGAAAGGTACATAGCTACACCTGTCTTTATTGTTGTCTCAAACAAAACATTTCCAACGGTGCTTTTTTTCCCTGCTGGACAGCCGGTAAAACCCCACGTATTCAGTCCCATCGCAGGCAAAGGAACTAAACATAAGCCTTGCTGTTGGAACTTCACGCCCACTAAAGAAAGCCTCACGAACGACTCTATTCCCCGGACCCCAGCGGCAAAGCCTGACAGTGGGAGTGCCAGAAGACAGCACAAAGCTGAACGACTGTTGGGATTGTTAAAGCACGTCGCGCGTGGAAGTTTCAATGCGTAGGTGCGTTCGTCGTTTATCAGGTGCTTGACATGCTAATCAACTGGCTTACACGTCTATTCGCTCTGCCCCGGACACCGGAAAGCATGGCAACGCTGACATACACAGTATGACCGTAGTTCAAGTAAAATATAGTTGTTACTTGACGTAAGCACTGAGTAGAAAACACGTTCGTTCTATTCCTTTGAAGAGCAGCCGTTTACAAACAAAAATCACCTTCATTAAAATACCTCTCACACTGAATTTCCTATTCATTTCAGTAGTTTCATCTTGAAGTTTCTGTTTCCATTTGTCCACGGTCAGTTCACTATAGACCAGCTTGGCTCAGGGCCAAGCCAAATAAATGCTGATGAAATTCCAAATAAGAGACAGAAAATATTGTTTACGTTCCAAATATCAAGAAAGAAACCAAACAACAACAACAAACAAAAAACAACAACGAACGAACAAACAAACAAACAACAACAACAACAAAAGCTATTAAAATTCCAAATATAGCAGACACAAATACTGATTATGTTAAAAAAATAGAGAGAAAAAACTAATTAAGGATCCAAATAATGAGAGACATAAATACTGTTTTAGTTCCAGATAATAGAAGACAAAATTACTGATGAACGTAAGGGGCCATTCTATGACTGTCTCTAAACCTGACAAAACTCTAACACTGACACCAACCAGCGAGGAACTGAACAGTGGTAATGGTTCAAATAAAAGAACAGTTCAAAACAGTTTTTGTTCAGTCAAGTCAGGGCAGTCTAGTTATCGCAGCATTCGCCGAGAACACCAAGGCGAAATAACTGCTGGTCGAAACTCACACACAAGTTACAGATATCCGCTCATGTCAGGTTAGCAATACACACTGAATTCCGAGTTTATCCCGATGCTGTCATCGTAAAATTGTGTTTGATATTCCACGGTCAGCCAGACAGTGGTGTTGAAAAGAACTGGACACACGCCTTGTTCCTGGGAGGCGTTCCTTCATGTTGACTGACTCGTCCACCTCCGTTCATCCTGAGACTAAGGCGGTACAGCTTGGCACTGAAAGGCGCCAGATCAGTGGCCACCAGTGTGAAAGGGCGAGCTTTATGACGTGAATACTGCCGACCTCAGAGACGCCATGCCATACGTGCCAGCATAACTCAAGTCCCCATTCCACACCTTGCCATTTTGCAATATTCTGGACCCAGATTCTGAGCCTTGTCCCATCCTGGCCATTATCAAAGAATGGGGCACGAACAACCCCATTCCTAGGTCCTAGTAAGAAGAAAGAATGAAAGAGGACGGGTTTTACATTGATAAGAACCTTGGACAGTTGAAATACGCACACCACGCGTGCTGGTACCGAGGTGGGCGTGTTGTATCAGACGAAGGGGACCATGGCTTCAATCAGTAACTATGCTTTTCGGGACAGTGGATTGATGATAATGATTATGATGAGCAGTATTAGTCTCAACGATTATGTAGCTGTTTCTTTTTATTGAGTTGTTATATATCAGTGGATTTCGTCTGTTGCTGATCACTGACAGTGTGGCACAAACAGGGGAAACTCACAGCTGTTTTCCGTGTTTCTGTAATGATCGTTCAGATTGTTCTTTTTTGTACATTAAAGAAGGACAGTCATTCATCACATTGCCCAGGCTGGACTGGTGTGGGCCCAGTGTGTGACATAGATTTCCACACGCAGGACGTGGACATGCCAGGACGTAGTGCGCAGAAGGAAGACAGAGTGGAGACGCCAAGGCCCTCGCTCCTTGTTGCAGACCGTGGATGGACATGGCTGTCATTGTCGCAGCATGGGGCACAATCAGCATGTAAAAGATGACACATATGCAGATCCTGTGGAATGGCATGCATGACGAATGGAGAACGCGAAAGAGGTGGCATGCTGAACTCAAACGTCAAGCCTTACGGCTGTATCCACATTTCTTCCCCTCCACTCCTCTGCGTGACTGGTGGAGTGAACATCCACGCCTTGTTGTGAACACTACTCATTCCGTCTGGAGGGGAAATTTGTAGATATTGCCGTTGGTGCCACCAGCCCTGACTGTGTCCTGATGGGTGACAACGCTGACCCGTAGGGGCCCGGCCTCAATGACCAGTACACGGAGAATGCAGACCACTCAGGGTATGGACTGGCAGGCCAGATCACAGGACCCGACTCCTGCTGCACGTGCAGAGCATCGTGGGTACCAGTGTTCAGGCCGGCATGGCCCAGGATCATCGTGGGTACCAGTGTTCAGGCCGGCATGGCCCAGGATCATCGTGGGTACCAGTGTTCAGGCCGGCATGGCCCAGGATCATCGTGGGTACCAGTGTTCAGGCCGGCATGGCCCAGGATCTGAGAGACGCACTTCCAGACGAATGATTCGGCGAGGCACTCGCTTCACGGAGTTCCCTCTTGGCTGTTATTGTGATGACGATGATGATGGTGGTGACGATGATTATGGTTATGGTGATCGTGATGGTAATGGTGATGATGGTGATGATGATGATGATGATGGTGATGATGGTGGGGATGATGAATATAATGGTGATGATGGTAATGCTGAAGATGGTGATGACGATAGTGATGGTGATGATGGTGATGATGATGGGGATGATGGTGATGAGGATGGGGATGATGAACATAATGGTGACGGTGATGATGGTGGGGATGATGAATATAATGGTGATGATGGTAATGCTGAAGATGGTGATGACGATAGTGATGGTGATGATGATGGTGATGATGATGGTGATGGTGATGATGATGATGGTGATGGTGATGGTGATGATGATGATGGTGATGATGATGGTGATGATGAATATAATTGTGATGGTGATGATGATGGTGATGATGAATATAATTGTGATGGTGATGATGGTGATGATGATGGGGATGATGAATATAATGGTGATGGTAATGGTGATGATGGTGATGCTGAAGATGGTGATGATGATAGTGATGGTGATGATGATGATCATGATAGTGATAATACTGATGATGATGTTGTCGATAGTGACGATGACGATGATGGTGATGATGATGACAACAACGCCGATAACGACGGTAATGATGACGATGACGGTAAACACGACGACAGCGACGATAAGGATGACAATTTCGAGTCGCCTCCCATCCACGATCACATCCACCACCACAGGTTGTTCGAATTAGCGCCCGATAGCAAGAAGCTGTTCATCTTCGGGAATGACGATAGCCGCGAGGCGATGCTGGAGGACCCCAGGTTGCAGGCCCACTGCCGCAGGATCGCCGACGCCTTGTCTCTGTTGGTGGACAAGCTCTATGACCAGGAGGCCGTCACCAAGACTATCACCAACCTGGGCGGCAGACACATCGCGTACGGGACCAAAGAACGACACATCCCGGTTTGTGAGGGGAAGGGGTGTGGGATCGAGGGGAGAGGGTGCGGGGAGGGGTGGGGGGACAAACACACTAGTTTCGGGGTGAAGGAGGGATATATATATAGGGGTGAGTTGTGGGGGTGGAGGGAAGGGGTGTGGATGTGTGTGTTGGGGGCAGGAACAGACACTAGCTTCGGGGTGAAGGAGGGCTAAAAAGGGTAAGTTGTGGGGGTGAAGGGAAAGAGATTGGAAAAAGGGGGTTGAGTTGGGTTGGGGCAGACACGCTAGTTACGGGGGCAGGGAGGGGAGGGGGCCAGGGGGGGGGGGGGGGTGAAGGATAAGCACATTGGGGGAGAGGTCATGGAGTGGCTGAGGAAGCCCTGCCAGACTGAGCAGTCGTAGCAGTCGTTGACGCCCTCTTTCAGGCGGCGGCCGAGGGGGTGATGTGCGCCCTGAAGGCGGCCCTGCAGACCAGGTTCACCCCGGAACACGAAAAGGCCTGGACCTCCTTCCTGGGCATGGTGAGATGGCTGGCTGCCGGCCCCGCCCTTTGTCTCGCTCCTTTTGTGTCGGTTCTTTGTTTGGCTGTTGGATCTCATCGGTGATCTGTCTATCTGTCCGTCCGTCAGTCCGCCTTTCGGTCAGTCTGCCCAGTCATTCACGCTTAATCTAATCAATCAATCAATCAGTCAACCAGTCAATCAGTTACTCCATTCATTCATTTATTCATTCATCCATTCATTGACACTTAACCATCCTAGCAACCAACCAACCAACCAACTAACCGTCTGTCCGTTCGTCGTCCGTGCATCCATCCCTCCATCCATTCACACCAACTAATAAATCAGTTCATTGATCGATTCAACCCAGACCTATTCATTCGTTCGTTCCTTCGTTCGTTCATTCATTCATTCATTCATTCATTGATGCTCACAAACAAACCCATCCACACATTCATTCAGTAATTCATTCAGTGATGTTGAATGTTAAAAAACAGCATGTGGACAATGGTCAAAACGGATACTAATTCAGGAACATTTTTCTTTTAGATTTATTTTTTATTTAGAATGTTGATCAGCAGGCTTAGTTTTGCATATAAACGTACAAAAAAAAAGCATTTCACAAAAAAAAACAAAACAACAAAAAAAAAACAACAAAAAACACACACAACAAAAAACAAAACAACGACTAAAAACAAAAAAATCAAAACATAATTTAGCCGTGTTATGAGCCCAGTGTTTTTTGTTTTTTGTTAAAAAAAAAAAAAATATATATATAGATTTCTAAATGATATATATATATATATATATTATTAAGGGACGGTACAAAAGAATTACTGATTTACTGTATTAAAGGCCAGGAACATGTAGAGGCCAGGAACGCGTAGGCCAGGATCATGTAGAGGCCAGTCACAATTTTTTTTTAATTGTTTTATTTACAATAGTTATGAGAAGATAAGAAGACAAGAAAAGACAAGGAAGACAGTGCTGTAATGTGGCGAGACGCTGGCCGTTGGAGCGACACACACTGTGTGTGACACACACAGTCAATGCTCAGCTAGCTGTCTAACTGGCTCAGGTGAAAGTGACCAGTGATCACCCACTCTGTTTAATTATGCGAGTTACGTGAACTGCAAAGACGCCCGCGTGGCCCCGTGAATCAAAAGGGCCCAATTCGGGCTAAATTTCAATAGAACTGTGTTTGTTACAAGGTGTTTAACGATAGATTTCTAAATGATTCCTGAACCGATTTACGTCGGATTGGTCGCAAAACGAAGAGCTCAACACCTACTTTCTAATGAGTATAAAATAAAGTGTTGATTATTAAAGATGAATTTATAATATTAATTTAAGTCACCTAAAAAGGGTCACATTTAACAAGATTGTCGCAGAAAATTACAAACAGTAATAGTGTGGTTTAGTTTCCAAGAGCAGTCACATAAAGAATTCTAAACTGTAGCATTATATGTGACGAGAAGACAAAATGACGTAAGCTCAGTGTCAGTTGAAATCTTTACACTGAGGAACGATTAAACTGAAATCAAGTATGCTTCTAACTGATTAAAGTGTGTGTATGTGTGTCAGCACAACAGATATAATCTGCAGTGAACGATAATATAGATTTGATTTAATAAATGGTTGGAGCTTTTGTCTAAAAGGGGATTTCCTTTCGAATTTGGAATGGCGTCACGCATTATGAGTGAGTAATTGAAGACCAGCGTGTTAGTTGCGAAAAAGGCGTCTGCTATTCAGTACCTGTGCGATACAGTCAATGAAGCCAGCTGAGCGCTTGGCTACAAAAAAGTAAAAGGAAACAAAATAGCACACTTACAGGGACACACAGACATAAACACACAGACACAAAGACACAGACACAGACACAGACACAGACACACACACACACACACACATTAGCTATGAAAACAGTTCAATGGTACCCCAACTTCCATATTTTTCCTTGACTATTTTGTTGTTGAGTTTTTTCAAAATATTCTCTCAGTCCGACGAAAAAAAACAATCATTCAATCACACCATCTCCTGGTAAACAGTTGCTGTTTTGGTGGAAACACAGACACGGTAATATCACAGACTGCACATTATCACAGACCGCTTATGGTGTCACAGTCTACAAGGTATCACAGACAGGAGTGGCATGATTTAAACCACTTGATAAGAACGGTCATCCCATTTACCCTGTCAGTTCTAAAGTAAGCCGTGGCTAGGCTGATGGAAAGCGTTTTTTTTTTCCTTCTTTTTTTCTTTTTTTCCGTTCGTGGGCTGCACATCCCACATTCGCTCGTATGTATGCCCCGAGAAGGCTTTTACGTGTTTGACCATTTTCAACCAGCCATGTTGGCAGCCATACTCCGTTTTCAGGTGTAGGCATACTGAGTATGCTTTTGTTTACATAACCCACCGAACACTGACATGGATTACGAGATCTTTGACGTGCACAGTTTGATTTTCTGCACCCGTATACACACGAAGGGGGTTCAGGCGCTTGCTTGTCTGCACACTTGTCATGTTGTATTGTATTGTATTGTATTGTATTGTATTGTGTTGTGTTGTGTTGTGTTGTGTTGTGTTGTATCGTATTTCTCTTTTTGTCACAACAGATTTCTCTGTGTGAAATTCGGGCTGCTCTCCCGAGGGAGAGCGCGTCGTTACACTACAGCGCCACCCATTTTGTTTTTTTGTATTTTTTCCTGCGTGCAGTTTGATTTGTTTTTCCTATCGAAGTGGATTTTTCTACACAATTTTGCCAGGAACAACCCATTTGTGGCCGCGGGTTCTTTTACGTGCGCTAAGTGCATGCTGCACACGGGACCTTGGATTATCGTCTCATCCGAATGACTAGCATCCAGACCACCACTAGTGGAGGGGGAGAAAATATCGGCGGCTGAGCCGTGATTCGAACCAGAGCGCTCAGATTCTCTCGCTTCCTTGGCAGACGCGTTACCTGTAGGCCATCACTCCACACTGATGTTGGGAGATTGGACAAATTGCCACCAGGTGTCTGACAGGGACTCGAACCCCTGACCCTCAGATTTCAAGTCCAACGCTTTAACCGCCCGGCTGTTGCGCTCGTGTATGGCCAGCGCTGATCAGCATGGGCTGGAAAGTGTATGAGAAAATAACCTCATTCCTTTTCTGCTTTCTCTTTCTGCAGTTTGGAGCGCTCTTTATCCAGGGCATGAAGGAAAAAAGAAAAGGGAACAAATAGACTCCCACCCTTCCGCCCTCCTGTCTCCCACCCCCACCCCCTTCCTCCCTCCTGTCTCCCACCCCCACCCTCTTCCTCCCTCCCTTGTCTCCAATCCAGTCAACAGCCAGATGACGTCATTCTTCCAGAAACTGCTGGCTTCCCTCAGCTGGTGCAGCGTTGTCCAGTCCGGAAAGAGTCCACACGTTCTGTTAGCAGTCCATGTCAACTCCAACTGGAAACCACCTTCTCCAATCAGTCCAACTCTACAGTGAATCCTGATATGGATTTTTTTGGTTGTGCTTTTCTTGGCCTCTTTTCCCTTTGGATTTTTAATATCAAAATAGAAATAAAAAGAAATGAAGACAAACAACAACAACAAAACTAGTAAAAACTATTTTTGAAAAACTTTAAAGAAATCAACAAAAAAATAAGAGCAACAAACAAAATACACCCCCTTTGATTGTGCACTGTATAATTCCGGCAACACAATACTTCGTTGAAGCAGATTCAGTCCACTGACCATGCACACTGAGTTGTTGACATTATCTGCATGGTTTCCACAGGTATAAGATACACAGGCACTCCTGTATGCACACTGAGTTGTTGACATTATCTGCATGGTTTCCACAGGTATAAGATACACAGGCACTCCTGTATGCACACTGAGTTGTTGACATTATCTGTGCATGGTTTCCACAGGTATAAACTACACAGGCACTGTATGCACACTGAGTTGTTGACATTATCTGTGCATGGTTTCCACAGGTATAAACTACACAGGCACTGTATGCACACTGAGTTGTTGACATTATCTGTGCATGGTTTCCACAGGTATAAACTACACAGGCACTGTATGCACACTGAGTTGTTGACATTATCTGTGCATGGTTTCCACAGGTATAAACTACACAGGCACTGTATGCACACTGAGTTGTTGACATTATCTGTGCATGGTTTCCACAGGTATAAACTACACAGGCACTGTATGCATACGCTCACGAGTTTCACTTTTAGTTTCAGTTTCTCAAGGAGGTGTCTCTGCGTTCTGACAAATCCATATTTGCTGCACCACATCTGCTGGGCAGATGCCTGACCAGCAGCATAACCCAGCATGCATATGTATTTGTGTACCAATCAAGGCCTGACTAAGCGCGTTAGGTTACGCTGCTGGTCAGGCATCTGCTTGGCAGATGTGGTGTTGCGTATATGGATTTGTCCGAACGCAGTGACGCCTTGAGCTACTGAAACTGAAACTGAAACAATCATAGTTTATTGTTTTCGAAAGAATTTTGCCCGAGGACAACACTCTCGTTGCCATCGGCTCTGAACGCGCCAAAGCGCGCTGCTCACGATTTATCGTCTCGTCCGAATGACTATACGCTCAGTTTGATTTTCCAATCCAACTTCGGAGAAAAGGTGATAGCGGGATTCGAACCCAGACCCTCACGTCCTCTCTGTGTTGACAAACGGTCGTCTTGACCATTCTGGAAACTCTAAAGGAATGCCATCGGCACCCGGTGTTCCCAGGCGGTCAGCCATCCACGTACTGACTGGGCCCGACGTTGCTTTAGTTCAGCGATCGGACGAGAACCGGTAACGTGGAATGACGGAATAAACTCGTATCTGTTAATTCTAAAGTGATCGAAGGGAAACAACTGTTGAGACTTTCGTTGTATCGATACGATTATTTCCCTTAAGTCTTTCTGGCGGTTGAAGGTGATGAAGGGAGCTTGGTGAATCTTTGTCATCTCTTTAACACATGCACACAGGCGTAACATCAATAAAGTTGTATTCTAAAACCCAGGGATAATTTCATAGTGGCGCTTAAGCGCGCGCGTGTGTAAGTGAATTTTTTTTCTGTTTTGTTTGTTTCTGACTTTCTTTAGTCTCATATGATAATCCCAGGAACTGATCAACAGATGAGGGAGAGACCCCGTGTGTGTGTGTGTGTGTGTGTGTGTGTGTGTGTGTGTGTGTTGACAGCAGTAAAACAAAAAATCTTGTATTTGCCTCTGTAACTCTACATGTATGAACTGAGTGTTGACCCACGGTCAGGCTGTTGTCATTCAGCCGAGAGAAATGTGTAGACATTAAACTGGAAGACAATAAGATTCTGCTGTATAAATGTGGCAACATGCGTGGCTTGTCCCAAGTGTTGAACAGGGCCTGTATGTTGACGTATGCTGGTCGTGCACTTGCGCGCATGACGTGTGCTGGTCGTGCACTTGCGTGCACTGTTCACTGTGTGCTTCTTGCCCCCCCCCCCCCCCCCCCACACACAGATGCACACACAGATGCACATACACACTCGCGCGCACACGCATGCACATATACGCACTCATACACGCACACACACATGCGCGCGCGTACGCACACAGAAACACACACACGCACGCACACGTACACAAGCACACGCGCAGACAGACACACATACACACACACGCTCACTAAGACACACACACACACACACACACACACACACACACACACACGCACGGACGCACGCACGCACGCACATTACAATCGTACCCTTCCCCCACCTTACCCACGTACCCTCCCTCATTCCCTCCGCCCCCATGCCCCCCCCCCCTCCCCCCCCCACACACATACAGATACATACATGCGCAGTAACTCGTACCCCGCCCCCATGCCCCACCCCCCCTCCCACACACACACACACATACAGATACATACATGCACACTAACTCGTGCCCCGCCCCCATGCCCCACCCCCCCTCCCACACACACACACATACATACAGATACATACATGCACACTAACTCGTGCCCCGCCCCCATGCCCCCCCCCCTCCCCCCCACACACACACATACATACAGATACATACATGCACACTAACTCGTGCCCCGCCCCCATGCCCCACCCCCCTCCCACACACACACACACATACAGATACATACATGCGCACTAACTCGTGCACCGCCCCCATGCCCCCCCCCCCTCCCACACACACACATACAGATACATACATGCACACTAACTCGTGCACCGCCCCCAGTCCCTGCCCCCCCCACTACCCCCTCCCCCCTCCCCCCACAGTAGCAGTGACAGGATCCATAAAAAGTTTGGGAAGTTGCCAACACCATCAAGAACAGAGGATGGAAAAATACCCCCCCCCCCCCCCCACCTCTCTCCGCTCTCGGCGTTACGGGCTTGGCATCTCCTGGTTTATACGGTCAGTTAAATCCTCCACAAGCGCGATACGGCACGGACAGTTGATGAACAATACAGTTTACATCGCTCTCTCTCTTCTGTCTGGCAAAAATAAATAAGCGACAGAAACAACAACAACAACAACAACAAACGTTCAATAAAAGAAAGAACGAATGACGAAGGACAAGAACAGACAGAGAGACAGAATGATAGAAAGAAACAGAAAGAAAGAAAGGAAGAAAAAAAAAAGAAAAAGAAAGTACCCGCACATGGTATCCGTATTCATGTTCAGGGTTAGGACGAAAGAAAGAAAGAAAGAAAGAAAAAAGAAAAGAAAAGAAAAATCGAACGAACGAATGAACAATAAAAAGAAGGAAAAACAGATCCACAAAACCAGCACACACATATAAAAGAAGAAAGAACAAAAGAACGAACTAACAAATGGGAGGAAAGAGAGAGGGAAATAAAGAAACGAAAGAACCCCCCCCCCACGCCCCTCCCCCGCCCCCCCAAAAAAGGGAAAAAAAGAAGAAGAAAAAAAAAAACAAAAAAACCCCCAGGAAAGAACAGTTAAAAAAGAGAAAAAAAAGAAGAAAAACAAAAACAAAAACAAAACAACAAACAAAAAAACAAGAAAACAAACATCATCCACGAGAGATGGTAAGCATTGAAAAAAAAGCCCACCATGTTATGTAACTCGAAAATACTGTTAAATGTATTCCCCCCCCCAAAATGTATGTACAGTCTAGGAAGTTGTATTTATTGATATTTTTTTTATGAGAAGAATAGGTTGCTGCTTTGTGGCATAGTGAGCAAAGAATTATATGTTGATCTGTGTTTTATAGTGAGAAAGGGAAGAAAACAACAAACCAAACAGAAAAAAACCTCCAACACACTTTCCCAACTTTCTAGGTTCTTGTGCATTCTCTAGTGAGCAGGAACCAGATCCTTTGCTCTCTTAACTGGCTGTGTTAAGAACAAACAAAACAAAAAACAAACAAACAAACAAAAAAAAAAAAAAAAAAAAAAAAAAAAGAGAGAAAAAGAAAGAAAAAAAAGGAAAAGAAACGAGAACCGAACACTGACACAGAAGAGAGTGGGTTGCACCCTCACACACTGTCAGACTCATTCATTTTGGCACGTAAGCTGAAGGCAGTAGACCTGAATGTCTGGAACAGACTGTAGAAAATTAATTTCTTTCCTTTTTTTTGCTGTTTGGCAAGAGTCAAGACCCGTTCATCCTGTTGGCTCCCATTCAGAAGTGGTTATTTTTTTTTTTTCAAATGTTGAAGTCATTGACGATACTGATACAAACAATTAGCCTATTGAGTTACTTTACTCACATAACTTTTTGGTACATTTTTTTCCAACCACCCAGTGGGGAATATTTTTATGTCTTGTCCAGTTTGTCAATGTTTTGTTTGTTGATAGCACTTTAAAAAAAAAAAAAGACTTGTTTGAATCCAAGTCTGGAGTGTATACAGGATGTTTGCCGTGAAGGCAGACTGTCGACAAACGGTCTGAGACAGGCCAAGTCTTTCAATCATGTTCGCTTTGTGAAACAACGTACACAAAGAAAAAAAAATCAACTGAAAGATAGCGAAACGTGAAGCGAAAATAGATATATGAGGTCAAATTCAACATTTCTTTCAGCCTACATCTCAATTTTCAGTCTTTTTCGGAAATCTAGGTATTTCAAACTAGGTCCTTTCAAGGACAATGGGATTCGCAGCACCCTTGCTCACACACACACACACACACACACACACACACACACACACACACACACACACAGAAACCCATTCGTCCTTCCCTCACAATGGGATATCAAATGTCCTTGTTTTTTTTCTTTAATTTCTATGTGTCCATACTATGCAATAACGCCTGTGTGTCCTTTCTGAATGCATTCACTGACATGATACAACGTCTCAATTTTGGCAGGTTCGTTTTCCTCTTCGATGATGATGATGACGACGACGACAATGATGATAGTGATGATAATGATAATGATATTAATGTTCGTTTGATTGGCTTAATGATAATCATTGCATAAGCGATCGGACTGTAGCAGCGCTAAGTCTGCTTTGTGTTCATGATTTAATTAAGGTGGAAGGTGGCAGAATGGTTAAGACGTTTATCTGCCAATCGACCTGCAGCGTCCGTGAGGGTCTGGGTTCGATTCCCGCTCTCGCTGTTTCTCCCAAGTTTGGAAAAAGAAGCTGAGCGTCTAGTCATTCGGATGAGACGATAAAACAAAGTCCCGTGTGCAGCATGCACTTGGCGTACTGTAAAAGAACCCATGGCAACAAAAGTATTATTCTCTGGTACTCGTGGCTTTGTTAGCACGTTGGGCGATGCTGCTGTCAGGCATCTGCCTAGGGGATGTTGTGTAGCGTATATGGATGTGCCCGAACGCAGTGATTCCTCCTTGATGAAAGGGAAACTGAGTCTATGGAATTGTCGCAAAACGCTAAACAAACTCAGTGCTGCTAAGATCCCTGAATGTCACCCACCCCATCAACATCAGCCTTTCATGCAGTCCACAGCCTTTTCCAAGTGTTGTCATCCACCACTCGGTGAAGACTAAACGCTTTTAAATCAACTAGAAAAAAACAACAACTTTAGATCAAATTGGAACCTCTCAGCACTTATTCATTTAAAAAAAGAAGAAGGAATATTAACACGCTGAACAGATTTTTCTCTCTTTTTTTTCTTTTCTTGTGTTTGACAATCTGGTTTGTAGGTCTTCCTCCCCAAGCCCCCACCCCCCTCTCTGTGTCTCTCCCCCTCTTTCTGTCTCTCTCAGTCTTTGTCTCTATCTGTCTGTCTGTCTGTCTCTCTCTCTGTCTCAGTCTGTCTGTCTGTATTCCTGCATTAATTGCAGACTGGGGGTTCCAAGACTCGTCAAGTTAGTCCTACCACGATTCACGCGCCAGAAAGGAAGCTGATGTGCATTATGCCCCCTGCCCCCCCCCCTCCCTCACCCCTCTTCTCCCGCACATCTGTACCGGGGAGGGAAGGAGAGAAGAGGGCTGGGGGGTGAGGGGTGGAGGTGGTGTAAAGGAAAGCCGCTAAGCAAGACAGCATGTAGCTATGCATGACTTTGTGTTGATCGTGCTGCGAGACATCCCCCTGGTACTGCTGGGACCCCACCGAGTTGTCAGTCCCTCGTGTGTTCCCCTGTCCTTATCGTGAAGAACCGGGCTGGAGGAGGAGGAGGAGGAGGAGGAGGAGGAGGAGAAGGAGGAGAAGGAGAAGGAGGAGGAGAAGGAGGAGGAGAAGGACATGCCCATACCAGCCCTCGTTGACGTTGAGTTATCACCCCCACACCTCCTCACCCCACCACTCCTCTCCTTCCCCCACTTCCCCCTCCCCCTCCACTACCCCGCCCTCCCCTCACCCCACCCACCCCTCCTTCCCCCACTTCCCCCTCCCCCTCCACTACCCCGCCCCCCCCTCACCCCACCCACCCCTCCCAACAACCTCATTGACATTGAGTTATCACTCCCTGCCTCTCTCACCCCACCCCCCCCACACACACCTTCTCTATCCCCCCTTTTTTGTCATTTAGTCATGAAAGAGAAGGAATATCCACGTGTTCCTCCGAGAACGGTCCAACAAGGGCAGCATGCCCTCATGGGCACAGCTCTGGAACAACACGAGGCCTGTGTAACCACCACAGGGACAGACAACCCTGTGTAGAGGCACTGTGGCCGAGTGGTCACGCGTCCGCCTGGGAAGCGAGAGAATCTTACCAGTCGGGATCGAATCCCTCACTCGCCACTTTTTTCTTTTCTTTTTTTTCACTTCTGTGGTGGTCTGGACGCTGGTTATTCGGATGAGACGATAAACCGATCTTCCCGTGTGTAGCGCACGTATAAAAGCCCATCGCAACAAACGCATTGTCTCTGGCAATTTTTTTTATATAGAAAAACCCACTTTGATAGGAAAACAAACACACTTGAAGACTTAAAAAGAAGGAAGGAAGGAAAGAAAAAAAGATATGGGTGGCGCTGTATTGTAGCGACGCGCTCTCACTGGAGGACAGCAGTCCGAAGAAATATATTGTGACAAAAGCGTGATACAATACAATACAGTACAACACAATACAATACAATACAATACAATACAATACAATACAATACAATACAATACAACACTCACGTTCATTCGTATATAGAAGCAGGCAACCATTCTCTGTTTTCAGGGGTGTGGATTCTGGGTATGTGCTTGTTTCCATAACCATCCGAATGCTGCCATGGATTATGGGACACACACACACACACACACACACACACACACACACACACACACACACACATATATATATATATATTATACCCTTAACCCACCAGCGGAGTTTGAACGCATGTCCCTCAGACTGAGTCCAAATGCTTTAACCACTCTGCTGTTGCGCCCGTCTACCATCGGTGTCTGGCACTGGAGGAATGTGGTGCCTCTGGACAGCAGACAACCTGGGACCCATGTCATTATGGATGGCGGGGGGTGAGGGTGGGGTGGGAGGGGGCGGGGAGGGCTACGGAATTCCTCCTGGCTTGTTCTAAGGTTACTGATTGAAGCCAGCTTTATGCTTGTCTGACTGGGTGGACTGCCTGGATTTACCTGGGGATACCTGGCTGTGGGTTTTTTTGTGGGGGCTGGGGGGAGGGGGGGAGGGGGGAGGGTGGGGGGTATGGGGGAGATGGATGGGAGATGGCCTGGGGGGAGGACAGAGGCAAGAAGAGACAAGACACATTGCCTCGTTTTCGATGATGATTGATTGTACTTGTGTGTTGTTATCTTGTTGCTTTTTATCTCCAGTCCCTTGCCCTACACAAAGTCTGCTCTACATTGCACAAGATGAATTCAAAAGTATGCAGCAGAGAAACACATACACACAGAAACAGAGAGACAGACAGACAGACAGACAGACAGACAGACAGACAGAGAGACACACACACACATACACACAGAAGAGACAGAGACAAATGGAGATACAGAGACAGGCAGATAAACAGAGAGAGAGAGGGAGGGGTGGAGAGAGAACGACAGAAACAGAGAGACAGACATACACAGAGACAGAGACAGATCAAAAGAAAGAGACACAGAGAGACAGTCAAGTAGACAGACAGAACAGATCAGAAGACAGAGACACAGATGCATCCTACTCTGGATTCTGGCATGAAAAACAGACAACAGGTCAACAGACCCTCCTGTAGCCTGACCTGCAGCACAACCCAACGCGCTTATATCTATCTATCTATCTATCTATCTATATATATATATATATATATATATATCTGTGTGTGTGTGTGTGTGTGTGTGTGTGTGTGTGTGTGTGTGTGCCTATGAGAGTGAATTTCTTGTACATAGTTGTGCCATAGAACAACGCTTATGAATACCTTGGGTTCTTTCCCAGAGGAGTCAGTTGCACTGCTTGGTTCTAACTTCTTGACAGTTACACGTGACTAAATACCTACGTTGACCGAACTACGCCATTGGTCAGTTCCATACGACACACAGTTAGTAGCGGGTGACGACCATACTAGGCTCTTCCGTCCGAGCAATGCAACTGGCTCCTGGGCACCAAGTGGGTGCTGAACACGGGCCGGGACCTCGGTTTATAAATTCATCCAAATGACAAGACGCTCAGTTTGAATTTCCAGTCAAACTTAGGAGAACAGGCAAGACAAGGGTTCGAACCCAGAGCCGCACAGACACTGTACTGGCCGGTAAGCGTCTTAACCATTCTGCCACCGTCCTCCGTTGAAAGACAGGGGAGGGAGAGGAGGGGGTGTAGGGGAGGTGGGGGAGTGAATTAGCGCAGGAGTGCCACCGTTTTGGCCAGGGTCCCGGCTGGCGGTATGTCTGCACATCAATTATCTGTATGCGCAGCTCACCGTTTTGCTTTCTCTTTTTGTTCCATTTGGTGTATTTCTCTCTCTCTCTCTCTCTCTCTCTCTCTCTCTCTCTCTCTCTCTCTGCAAAGAATTAGGAAACTGTGTTATCATCATTGGAAGATGTACCGGTGTGTGTGTGTGTGTGTGTGTGTGTGTGTGTGTGTGTGTGTCTGTGTCTGTGTGTCTGTGTGTGTGTCTGTGTGTGTGCGTGCATGCGTGCGCGCATGTGTGAATGTATGTGTGAGCGCACAAAAATGCTGAACTTGGACTGTTCTTATTCTTATTCTATTTCAGTCATTTATTTTCAATGTGTCTTTCAATACATCATACTTAAATGCATTCACTTGTTCGTTTTTATCGCTTGATAATTTATTTCCTTTTTAAAGGTGGAGTGGAGTGATGGCCTAGAGGTAACGCGTCCGCCTAGGAAGCGAGAGAGTCTGAGCGTGCTGGTTCGAATCACGGCTCAGCCGCCGATATTTTCTCCCCCTCCACTAGACCTTGAGAGGTGGTCTGGACGCTAATCATTCGGATGAGACGATAAATCGAGGTCCCGTGTGCAGCATGCACTTAGCGCACGCAAAAGAACACACGGCAACAAAGGGGTTGTTCCTGGCAAAATTCTGGAGAAAAATCCACTTCCTGCACGCAGGAAAAAATACAAAAAATGGGTGGCCCTGTAGTGTAGCGACGCGCTCTCCCTGGGGACAACAGCCCGAATTTCACACAGAGAAATCTGTTGTGATAAAAAGAAATACAAATACAAATACAACAAATAAAATGTTTTACACAAACCTAGGAATAGGCTCTCAAGGCCCCAGACAGGGCGTTGGACATGTGGAGGTCTGGCCTCTTCTCTCTATTTTTATTATCATTATAATTATTACTGATTTTTTTTAGCTTCTGCTTCTTCTTCTTCGTTTGTGGGCTGCAACTCCCACGTTCACTCGTATGTACACGAGTGGGTTTTTACGTGTACGACCGTTTTTACCCTGCCATGAAGGCAGCCATACTCCGCTGTCGGAGGTGTGCATGCTGGGTATATTTTTGATTCCAGAACCCAATGAACGATGGATTATAGGATCTTTAACGTGCGCATTTGATCTTCTGCGTTCGTGTATACACGAAGGGGGCTCAGCGCTAGCATATCTGCATATGTGTTGACCTGGGAGATCGGAAAAAAAATCTCCACCCTTTACCCATCAGGCACCGTTACCGACATTCGGACCCGGGACCCTCAGATTGAAAGTCCAACGCTATTGCGCCAGTCGTTTATTTATTTATTTATATAGCAAATGTCGTGTAGCGTATCTGGAATAGTTTCACACTTATAGCCACACCTTCTTCAAACTGAACTTGTGAAAGAAAATAGGTAGAGGTGAAAATGTCTGTAGAGACCCAGGATCACATATTCTCACAACCTCATAACCCCAGAGTTTGCTGGATGAACTTGACATTGTAGGGAAACCCAGTTCTCGCGGCTTGTCTGCTAGAGCTGTTCCACAACTGGAGAGAGAGAGAGAGAGAGAGAGAGAGAGAGAGAGAGAGAGAGAGAGAGAGAGAAAAGAAAGAAAAAAGCTGGCACCAGTTTCAACACAGCAGCGTTCTTTGGCAGCCTCCCTGGCTCCGTTACAAACAGCGGAATCGACTGAAAGGCAGAGGTGTTGAGTTTGTTTGTTGGCGTGTTTAACAGTGATGGCGGAAATTGGCTTCCGTTTATCCCCGGCCTTTGTCGATGCTTAGCGTGACCCCCCCCCTCCCCTCCACACACACACACATCCCTCCCACACTTGTTATGCTGCCTCTGAAAACATCCTGATTGTGATTTTTGTATTTTTCTCTCCCCCCCCCACCCCCCACCCCGTCTCCCACCGGGTTCTGCTTTGCTCTGTGATGTCTTAAACTGTTGTGGGGAAAGCAAAACGAAGCCATCAACGTGTATAAACACATCTTTGATGGGAGGTGTTGCTTACCACTGAGAGAGAGAGAGAGAGAGAGAGAGAGAGAGAGAGAGAGAGAGAGCACAGAATGATAGAGGCGAAGAGAAAGATAACAGAAAGTTGGAGAAAAACACAGACACACGCACACGCACGCACACACACACACACACACACACACACACACACACACACACACACACACACACACACACACACACACACACACCAAAACAAAAACAAAAACCAACAAAAAAAACCCAAATCCCCACTGACACATGAACGGCGCGCACGCGCGAGCACACACACACAAACACACACACACACAAACACTCACACACACACACACACACACAGACACAGACACAAACACACACACGCGCACACACACACACACACACACACACACACACACACACACACACACACAGACGCAAAAGAAAAAAGAACCCCAGAATTCAGTCCACTCTCAAAACAGTTCTGTTCTCTACCCCCTGACCATGTCCCTCAGTTCTGTAGTGCATTGCATTGTTACTGCATTGCATTGCATTGTTACTGCATTGCATTGCATTGTTACTGCATTGCATTGTTACTGCATTGCATTGTATTGTATTGTATTGCATTGTAACTGCATTGCATTGTTATTGCATTGTATTGCATTGCATTGCATTACACTGTATTGCAGTGCATTATATTGCATTGCATTATATTGAACTGTGTTGTACTGAATTGTGTTTTCCTCACAACAGACCTATCTGTGTGAAATTCGGGCAGCTCTCCCACCCGGGGAGAGCACGTCCCTACAATGCAGCGCCACACACACACGGGACCTCGGTTTATTGCTCCCCCCCCCCACCCCCCACCAACCCTGAATGACTGGCACCCAGACCACCACCGGTAGTCTTGTGGAAGGGGGTGAGGGCGGGGGGTGGGGTGGAGAAAAAAAAATCGCGGTCCATACACAGGACTGGACCCCCTGGACGCCCTCATCCTAGTCTGGCGCGGTACCACCGGGCCACGCTCCCCCTGCAGCAGCAATTTCAGTTTCAGTTTCTCAAGGAGGCGTTACTGTATTTGGACAAATCCATACACGCAACACCACAATCTGCTATGCAGATGCCTGAACCAGCAGCATAACCCAACGCGCTTCGTCAGGCCTCGAGTGCATGCTTGTATAGTTATGTACCTATCAGTGTGTTTCTTCTACGATATTTTGCCAGATGCCAACACTCTCAGTGTCATGGGTTCTTTACAGCGCGCCAAGTACGTGCTGCACACGCGTCCTCGGTTTACCGTCTCATCACAATGACAAGACGCTCAGACTGATTTCCCAGTAAAACTTTGGAGAGAGGGCGAAAGCAGGATTCGAAGCCACACCTCACGGACTCTATATACTGGCAGCTGAGCGTTTTAACCATTCTGCCACCTTCCTCCTTCCGGTGCAGTGAATGAAAGGGGTGATGACCAGGGGGGTGATGACCAGGGGGGTGATGACCAGGGGGGTGACCAGAGTGATGATGACCAGGGGGGTGATGACCAGGGGGATTATGACCAGGGGGGGTGATGACCAGGGGGATTATGACCAGGGGTGGTGATGACCAGGGGGATTATGACCAGGGGGATGATGACCAGAAGGGTGATGACCAGGGGGGTGATGACAAGGGTGATGATGACCAGGGGGTTGATGACCAGAAGGGTGATGACCAGGGGGGTGATGACCAGGGGGATTATGACCAGGGGGATTATGACCAGGAGGGTGAAGACCAGGGGGATTATGACCAGGGTGATGATGACCAGGGGGATTATGACCAGGGTGATGATGACCAGGGGGATGATGACCAGGGGGATGGTGACCAGGGTGATGATGACCAGGGGGATGATGACCAGGAGGGTGATGACCAGGGGGGTGATGACCAGGGTGATGATGACCAGGAGGGTGATGACCAGAAGGGTGATGACCAGGGTGATGATGACCAGGGGGGTGATGACCAGGGTGATGATGACCAGGGGGTTGATGACCAGAAGGGTGATGACCAGGAGGGTGATGACCAGGGGGTGATGACCAGGGGGTGATGACCAGGGGGATGGTGACCAGGGGGATGACCAGGGGGATTATGACCAGGAGGGTGATGACCAGGGGGGTGATGACCAGGGGGATGGTGACCAGGGTGATGACCAGGGGGGTGATGACCAGAAGGGTGATGACCAGGGGGGTGATGACCAGGGGGATGATGACCAGGGGGGTGATGACCAGGGGGGTGATGACCAGGGGGATGATGACCAGGAGGGTGATGACCAGAAGGGTGATGACCAGGGGGGTGATGACCAGGGGGGTGATGACCAAGGGGATGATGACCAGGGTGATGACCAGGGGGATTATGACCAGGAGGGTGATGACCAGGGGGGTGATGACCAGGGGGATTATGACCAGGGGGGTGATGACCAGGGGGATGGTGACCAGGGTGATGATGACCAGGGGGATGATGACCAGAAGGGTGATGACCAGGGGGATGATGACCAGAAGGGTGATGACCAGGGGTGTGATGACCAGGGGGATGATGACCAGGAGGGTGATGACCAGGGGGATGATGACCAGGGGGATGATGACCAGGGGGTGATGACCAGGGGGATGACCAGGGGGATGATGACCAGGGGGATGACCAGGGTGATGATGACCAGGGGTGATGACCAGGGGGATGACCAGGGGGATGATGACCAGGAGGGTGATGACCAGGGGGATGATGACCAGGGGGTGATGACCAGGGGGATGACCAGGGGGATGACCAGGGGGATGATGACCAGGGGGATGACCAGGGGGATGATGACCAGGGGGATGACCAGGGTGATGATGACCAGGGGGTGCTGACCAGGGGGATGACCAGGGGGGTGATGACGAGGGGGGTGATGACCAGGGGGATTATGACCAGGGGGATTATGACCAGGCGGATGATGACCAGGGTGATTATGACCAGGGGGGTGATGACCAGGGGGATGATGACCAGGAGGGTGAAGACCAGGAGGGTGAAGACCAGGAGGGTGAAGACCAGGCGGATGATGACCAGGGTGATTATGACCAGGGGGGTGATGACCAGGGGGGTGATGACCAGGGTGATGATGACCAGGGGGATGATGACCAGGGGGGTGATGACCAAGGGGCTGATGACCAGGGGGGTGATGACCAGGGGGGTGATGACCAGGAGGGTGAAGACCAGGAGGGTGAAGACCAGGGGGATGATGACCAGGGGGATGATGAGCAGGGGGATGACCAGGAGGGTGATGACCAGGGGGGTGATGACCAGGGGGATGATGACCAGGGGGATGACCAGGGGGATGATGACCAGGGGGATGACCAGGAGGGTGATGACCAGGGGGATGACCAGGGGGGTGATGACCAGGGGGATGATGACCAGGGGGATGATGACCAGAAGGGTGAAGACCAGGGGGATTATGACCAGGGTGATGATGACCAGGGGGATTATGACCAGGGGGATGATGACCAGGGTGTTTATGACCAGGGGGGTGATGACCAGGGGGGTGATGACCAGGGGGATGATGACCAGGGTGTTTATGACCAGGGGGGTGATGACCAGGGGGGTGGTGACCAGGGTGATGATGACCAGAGGGGTGATGACCAGGGGGATGATGACCAGGAGGGTGAAGACCAGGAGGGTGAAGACCAGGGGGATGATGACCAGGGGGATGATGAGCATGGGGATGACCAGGAGGGTGATGACCAGGGGGGTGATGACCAGGGGGATGATGACCAGGGGGATGACCAGGGGGATGATGACCAGGGGGATGATGACCAGGGGGATGACCAGGGGGATGATGACCAGGGGGATGACCAGGAGGGTGATGACCAGGGGGATGACCAGGGGGGTGATGACCAGGGGGATGATGACCAGGGGGATGATGAGCAGGGGGATGACCAGGAGGGTGATGACCAGGAGGGTGATGACCAGGGGGGTGATGACCAGGAGGGTGATGACCAGGGGGGTGATGACCACGGGGGTGATGACCAGGGGGATGATGACCAGGGTGATGACCAGGGGGATGATGACCAGGGGGGTGATAACCAGGGGGGTGATGACGAGGGGGGTGATGACCAGGGGGATGATGACCAGGGGGATGATGAACAGGGGGATGACCAGGGGGGTGATGACCAGGGTGATGATGACCAGGGGGATGACCAGGGGGATGACCAGGGGGGTGATGACCAGGGGGATGATGACCAGGGGGATGACCAGGGGGGTGATGACCAAGGGGATGATGACCAGGGGGATGATGACCAGGGGGATGACCAGGGGGGTGATGACCAAGGGGATGATGACCAGGGGGGTGATGACCAGGAGGGTGATGACCAGGGGGATGATGACCAGAGGGGTGATGACCAGGAGGGTGATGACCAGGGGGGTGATGACCAGTGGGATTATGACCAGGGGGGTGATGACCAGGGGGATTATGACCAGGAGGGTGATGACCAGGGGGGTGATGACCAGGGGGATTATGACCAGGGGGGTGATGACCAGGGGGATTATGACCAGGAGGGTGAAGACCAGGGGGATTATGACCAGGGGGATTATAACCAGGAGGGTGAAGACCAGGGGCATTATGACCAGGGGGGTGATGACCAGGGGGATTATGACCAGGGGGATTATGACCAGAAGGGTGAAGACCAGGGGGATTATGACCAGGGGGATGATGACCAGGAGGGTGATGACCAGGGGGATTATGACCAGGGGGATTATGACCAGGAGGGTGATGACCAGGGGGATGATGACCAGAAGGGTGATGACCAGGGGGATGATGTCCAGGGGGATGATGACCAGGGGGATGATGACCAGAAGGGTGATGACCAGGGGGATGATGACCAGGAGAGTGATGACCAGGGGGATTATGACCAGGGGGATTATGACCAGGGGGATGATGACCAGGGGGATTATGACCAGGGGGATGATGACCAGGGGGTGATGACCAAGGGGGTGATGACCAGGAGGGTGAAGACCAGGGGGATTATGACCAGGGGGGTGAGGACCAGGGGGGTGAAGACCAGGGGGGTGATGACCAGGGGGATTATGACCAGGGGGGTGATGACCAGAGGGATTATGACCAGGGGGGGTGAAGACCAGGGGGATTATGACCAGGGGGGTGATGACCAGGGGGATTATGACCAGGAGGGTGATGACCATGGGGATTATGACCAGGGGGGGTGATGACCAGGGGGATTATGAACAGGGGGGTGAAGACCAGGGGGATTATGACCAGGGGGATGATGACCAGGGGGGGTGAAGACCAGGGGGGTGATGACCAGGAGGGTGATGACCAGAAGGGTGATGACCAGAAGGGTGATGACAAGGGGGATTATGACCAGAAGGGTGAAGACCAGGGGGATGATGACCAGGAGGGTGATGACCATGGGGATTATGACCAGGGGGGTGATGACCAGGGGGATTATGAACAGGGGGGTGAAGACCAGGGGGATTATGACCAGGGGGATGATGACCAGGGGGGGTGAAGACCAGGGGGGTGATGACCAGGGGGGTGATGACCAGGGGGATTATGACCAGAAGGGTGAAGACCAGGGGGATTATGACCAGAAGGGTGAAGACCAGGGGGATTATGACCAGGAGGGTGATGACCAGGGGGGGTGAAGACCAGGGGGATTAT
>NC_134896.1:46280548-46283048 GCF_041734735.1 Babylonia areolata
TTTGTTAAAATCTTCAAACGAAACGTTCACCAGTGTGATCATACTAAAAAACGTTTCAAATTTCATGGTTGTTTTCGACCAGGGTGGGAGGTAAAGAGATGAGAGAGTGAGAGGAGGGGTGGTGGTATGTGGGTGGAGGGGCGGCAGGGAGGGGGTGTGGGGGGTAGAGAGGGAGAGCGAGGCAAAGCGGGAGAAGTGAGAGAGAATGATGGCGAGAGAGTGAAAGGAAGTGGAGAAAGAGGAGAGAGAGGGAGAGAGAGAGAGAGTGTGTGTGGGGGGGGAGAGAAAGAGAGAGAGGGAGAGAGAGAGCGTGTGTGGGGGAGGGAGAGAGAAGGAGAGAAAGAGAGAGACAGAGAGAGAGAGAGAGAGAGACACTTGACACTTTGACATTTTTATTGTCATTACCTGTAATGGTCTATTGACAAGGGGGTGACGGGGATTAATTCTTAAATCCTCTTAAATGCAAAGCAACATTCTGCTTAACAGCATTTCATCACCAAACAAACAAACAAACAAAATCTCTAAATATAACTCTCTCACGATACATTAAGCAAGCGGAACACACACACACACACACACACACACACACAAAGAAACTAATCAATCAAACTCGACCACCCATTCTAGGAGTGAAATAGTTCAATATATCAATTATCTACCTTACCAAATTAACATAAGAAAATAAAATTTACATATGGATATCCTCCTCATTTACTCTGGTGTGTTCTGATCATAGTGATTATGCCTTATTTTTTGTGCTTCTGAGATAAATTTAGCTACTGACTGTATGATATATTCATCATCAGACGATAAAACAGAAAAAACATCATGTCTTTTAGCTAGATGAGATGAAAAAAATGTACATTTTTCTCTTACTTTATCGTATAATTTACAATGAAACAAAAAATGTTTTTCGTCATCTACACTAGATGCACACAAAGGACATGGCAATTCTGTGGATGCTGCAGGTTGAAACCACAATTTATTTGCATTGAAACCAAATGTCCGTAGCCGAAATCTTGCATAATTTAACCTGTGCCACTTATCTGTGATGACTGTTAGATATTTTTCAGTATGAAATATACTTTTGAATGAGAAAAACCAACTATATTTCTCTTTGCTTTCCATATCTGAATGCCAATTTTGCTTAAAAGAACAAATCAATCTATCTCTAAATTCTGATATAAACTGCTGTTCATTTCCCACTTCCTGATACATCCACACAATTCCAAAACCGTGTTCAGACAAAACCTTTTTTACACTATAAGTCCAGTTTTCCTTTCCTAATTCCATTTGTAACAACATCATCTCGTAAGCCTGTCTGGGTAAACGTGATTGTGGAAGTTTCAATAATTTCAACCAATACTTAATGCATTTTACAAATGTTCTTATATACAAAGGATATCTGCCCGTTTCCCCATATAACATTGTGTTGGATGAATGAATTGGCACATTTAAAAAACGTTTAATTGCATAAGTATGTACTTTTTCCATCTGTGAATTTACCTTTAGTCCCCAAACTTCGGCTGCATATGTAAGTATAGGTTCAATCTGTGTATCGAACATTTTCCAAAACAAACAGTAATCAATAGACTTAAGCTTTTTTAATGAATTCAATATTTCAATAACACCTTTCTTTGCTTTCCTGCAAGATTCTTCCCAAGCATAATTTAAGCTTAATTTTGTTGAGAATATCATTCCCAAATATTTATATGAATTTATAACTTTAACATCCTCATTTCCATAAAGCCATTTTTCGTGCACTGACAGATGTCCACCCATTCTAAATACAATAATGTTAGTTTTATCCATGTTCACTGTTAAACCCAAATAGTCTGCTTCTTCTTTCAATGCATTTAATTGGTTCTGTAAACCCCTAACAGTTCCAGACAAAAGAACAACGTCATCTGCAAATAACAGTAAAAATATCTCGATTGCTCCCGGAATTAATTGAATTCCATGTCTTCCTTTTCTCGACAATTCTGTTGCTAATTCGTTAATAAAAAAGGAGAACATTTGTGGGCTCAAAAGACAACCTTGCTTTACCCCATTTGGGCAATCAAAATATTCTGAATATATACCTTTCTTACGTACGCATGCAAGCACTGACTTATAAACACCTCTAAGAGCATTGTATAATTTGCCATTCACACCACTTTCACGCAGAACATGCCATAATACATTACGATTCACGGAATCGAAGGCCTTCCTGAAATCAATGAAAGCAACATAAAGTTTTGTGTTATTGAGTAAGTATTTTTGGACAAGTGTGTACAATGTAAATATGTGATCTGTTGTACTGTAGTTACTTCTAAATCCTGCTTGCTGTTCCATTATTTTTTCTTCTTTTTCAGACCATTTGGTTAGTCTCTTGTTCAATATGTAAGTGTACACTTTACTTAGAATACTGGTAAGCGCTACTCCCCGATAATTGTCGGGATTGTTGACATCTCCCTTTTTGTGAATTGGGATAAGTATGGATTTTGACCATTCTGAAGGA
>NC_134896.1:46290548-46308048 GCF_041734735.1 Babylonia areolata
TTTCAGAAAATAGCCAAGACTGACGTGGATTGAAGAATATTTAACACGCTGAAAATGGAGGTTAAGGTGATGACAGGTCTGTAACTGGAGGACTGGATCTAATACCCATGTAACACGCTGAAAATGGAGGTTAAGGTGTTAACAGCTCTGTAACTGGAAGACTGGATCTATACCCATGTAACACGCTGAAAATGGAGGTTAAGGTGATGACAGGTCTGTAACTGGAGGACTGGATCTAATACCCATGTAACACGCTGAAAATGGAGGTTATGGTGATGACAGGTCTGTAACTGGAGGACTGGATCTATAGCCATGTAACACGCTGAAAATGGAGGTTAAGGTGTTACAAGCTCTGTAACTGGAAGACTGGATCAAATACCCATGTAACACGCTGAAAATGGAGGTTAAGGTGTTACAAGCTCTGTAACTGGAGGACTGGATCTATAGCCATGTAACACGCTGAAAATGGAGGTTAAGGTGTTACAAGCTCTGTAACTGGAAGACTGGATCAAATACCCATGTAGCAAACTAAAAATGAGGTTAAGGTGTTAACAGCTCTGTAACTGGAAGACTGGATCAAATCCCTAGCTCCCTAATCCACGATACTTTGCCAGGATTTGAACCAAAGACCTTAAACATCACTGTCCAATCAAACGGCCTAACCACCCGGCTATCACACCCATCACAGCTACTAAAAACTCTACCTGGAAAGCTGCTTTCCCAACACAACCACCATGACTGCGCCTTTCCTTCTACACGCTGCCTTGCACAGTCATTTAAAAAAAAAAAACAAAAACAAAAAAAAAAAACAACCTCACTCGGGACGGACGTTTTCTCCCTTGCTTTTCCCCACGGCCCATTTGTAAGGGTTTGGAAAAAAACACAAAAAATACAAAATAAAGAGTAAGAAAATGAAACTTTCAGACCTGGTTTATTACGTGTTGGTGTATTACATATAAGAAAAAAATTAAAATTTCTCATCTTATTTTTACAGTTTTGCCATTATGTTGAAAATAATGCCAATGTTTCACCCCAAATCACCGCACCCATGCTTACTTTCTGCAATTAATTCACTTTCTTCTTCGTCATCATCCACCTCTTCGATGTCCGACCCATCAGTTTGTAGCATTTCAAGTACTTTGGCAACACTAAAACGTTGCCGTCGCTGCCTTGTTTGCTAAGCAACAATTTGCGAAGAGCCCGCTTCCGACGCCATTTGCAAACAGACCGGCTCGCGAGTAGGCGATCGGTCAGTGACTTTGTCAGCGTGTGTGCGAGACAGGCCACACATGACAAACTGGCCAATAATACCATTCGGCTGTGGAGTGACCCAGAACAGCACACTCTGCTTGGCTAATCACCAAATCACGTGTACAGCGCGTGATGGATTTTTACTTTTGGAAATTGATATTCCATTCCGTCGTCCGAATCCGAATACGTTTCAGTTAGGATTGCGAGCATACCTTCGTCCGGAGAGAGTAAGACACGGCTATACACAGCGAAGAAGAAAAAGAAGAAGATGATGATGAAGAAGAAGAAAAAGAAGAAGAAGAAGAAGAGAGAGAGAGAGAGAGAGAGAGGGAGACAGACAGACACAGAGACAGACATACAGTGTAATTATGTATGCTATCATCAAATATTCCCTTGTTTTTCGTGCTATGAAGATCTCTGTGGGTGAATAAAAGCTAAAGAGCCGTTTCCTCTTATCACGTGCTATGCTATCCGCCATCCAGTGCAGATTGTCCACATGTTTTCCACAGCAGCGTGGAAGAAAGGACCACTGTTGTGCCACAGACCATGGCTGGAAAAGAATAGACAGAGAGAACGTCTCATTGCCTGAATAACCATCCTGGCATTTTCGCTTGCTTCTGGGAAGTGCACAAGCTACACTATTACAGATTCCACTCCATCCCCACGATGGCTCCACGTGTTTGGCTGGTCTATAAGTAACACCTTTCACTACTTCTACTACTGCTACTGCTACTACTACTACTGCTGCTGCTGCTGATTTTACCTCTACTTCTGTTAGCATTCTATCTCTCCCTCTCTCCCTGCTTTTTTATATTCTATTATTTCCCCCTCTCTTACTCTCTCTAGCCCACATTCTTCCCTTGCTATGGTAATATTCTCCCATTAATTCTATGTGTATCTCTGTCAGTATATTTTTGCATCGTTATTCGCAGTACCCTGTTATTCATTTATATACATTATACTCGGTTCAAACAGTGTTATTTACGTTTGCATGTTTTTGTGGTCTCTCGTTCCTTCCCAACCCAACTTCACTTTTCTTATGTTTCGATATGTGTGTCAAGTTTCATGTCTGTGTATAGGTTACAGCCATCATGACAATGTGTCATGAACCGAATGTAAACAGCGCACCAGCGCTAACCTATCATCCATGGAAAATAAGAATACCAAAGAAGAATCTTAAAAACACAGACAGCACTGTTTCCTCACAATACAATTTCATGTATCTGTTTATTTCTGTTTGTCTGTATGTCTGTCTGTTTCTTTGTCTGCCTGTATCTCTGCGTCTCTCTCTCTGTGTCTTTGTCTGTCTGCGTATCTGACTTCTTCTTCCTCTCTCCCTGGGAAATAACAGCCCAGATTTTTCTCTGAAAAAGCATGCATGATGAGAACGTTATGCATTCGAATACTGTGCAGTGCAGAGCAGTGCAGTGCACTAGATTACATTACATTACAAATGCAATACAAACACAACACAACACACTACAAGAAAGTATTGATATTGCAAATTTCAGGATGGTTTTGGGGGGCCGGTGTGTGTGTATGTGTGTGTGTGTGGGGGGGGGGGAGGGGGGCCTGGGGGGGGGGGACACAGGAAAACACAAACGAACAGCCCCTTCATCTGTCAACTTCATCATCTTCTTCATCTCCCTTCACTCTGTAAAAGAGTAACCAGGGCGCAAAACAGATAAAAACAAACAACAAAAACAAACAACAAAGAACAACTGTTCACCAGATTCCACCAAATCCGTCAGTTGTGTGCCATTACACATTCACAATTATCGGGTCTGACAACGTTTGCATTCTTGACACTGACGTCATCAGTCAGCGCGGCGTCACAGATCCGAACCCTAGCAAGCAGTCCGAAACGTGGGCCTACAGCACACAGCGATACATAGCAGTGCCAGGCGGGGGGAATGTGTCAGTGTGTAGCAAAGTGAGTGTCTGTATTACGTCTGTATTATGGGCTGTCTGTCTTGTCATGTCAGCAGGTTTTTTGGCACAGGTTTTCTGCGGTATATTCTGATGTGGGTTGCCGAGGTGTGTGTGTGTGTGTGTGTGTGTGTGTGTGTGTGTGTGTGTGTGTGTGTGTGTGTGTGTGTGTGTGTGTGTGTGTGGAGTTGTGTAAAAAGAAGGAGAGAAAGAGAAAAGAAAGAAAGAAAGAGAGTAGGAGAAGAAGAAGAAGAAGAAGAAGCACAGAAGCAGTAACAACAACGAAAACAACGAGAAAAAGAACAAGGAAAAGAACACACACACACACACACACACACACACACACACACACACACACACACACACACACACACACACACCAGAAAAAAGAAAAGAAAAAGAAAAAGAAAAAAAAGAGAAGAAAATATACCCCAACAGCTCCCAGCCATCCCTCGCCCCCCTCCACCCCCCACCCGAAAGAAAAAAGAAAAGAAAAGTAAGCAGAACAGGTTTGTGGGACTTACATACATTTACCAAACGTCACGGTCCGACACAGCAGCACGAACCAGGGCTGGACTGCATGAAAGATCTTTCTTAGCAGCTTTAAATACATTCAAATTCAAACACAACACAAACTGGGTGTATCATCACTTGTGGAATACAAAAAAAGTGTTCTTAGATTTCTGTGAATACCCGTTGCTATGGAAACAAATCAAAATGGCCTCCAATGTATCAAAGAAATCGGGTTTGTGGTCCATGTGGTGCATGCAGACACTTTTTGTTATGTGGACTTGATACACAATGACATAATCTTCATTTTCACGTTTGATTGTGTTGATTCTTCAATTATTGTACTTTTTATGAATTTTTGAAATTTTGGGTAAATTTACAATGGGTAAAAAGATTGGAACTGCTATGAATTAAAACCCAGAGAATATTTCCATACATACTCGTGACAAAACTTCAATAACATGTCATAAAACAATCATGCAAAGTCTCATGGTTGTAGGTTTACTCATCATTGAGCAAGTTCAAGGTATGTTGTCAAGGCCAGAAACTTGACGACTTGCGTCGAAATTGAACAAAATAAACACTTTCGTGATTCAGCAAGTAATCTTCATTGGCATTTTTTTTCATGGTTAAAAAATAACAGACCGTGTACGAGACTTGAACTTATGGACACTCGCTTCCAACTTTGGTGCGCTACCACACGGCCACCGTTCAACATTGTGAGGAAGCAGAAACAGCCCAAAGAACAAAGAAACAACAAGAATAAAGCAGAGCAAGGAATGTGTGACAGACATACACCGGTAATGGAGGAAACGTGGGATGTTGTGTATGCTTGTGAGCTGTGTCTGTGTGTGTGGGTGGTGGTGTTGGTGGTGGTGGTGGTGGACGGGGAAGGTGACTGGTGCTTGTTGCAGTGCTGAGAGCTGGGGATAAATCCGAGTGTCTTGACATGTGCATGCTAGGTAGAAAAGGTGTTGAGAGAGGGAGGGAGAGAGAGAGAGAGAGAGAAGCAGAGAGACAGAGAGAAAAGATGAGAGAGAGGAAGAGAGAGAAAGAGAAAGAGAGACAGAGGGAGAGAAGAGAGAGAGAGAGAGAGAGAGAGAGAGAGAGAGAGAGAGAGAGAGAGAGAGAGAGAGAGAGAGAGAGAAGACAACACAAGACAAATTCTTATTTTCGAGGATAATAGATAAACACTGGTGCACTTTTTTTCATCCAGTCCCCGCCCTGAAACAGGGTTTACACTACACAGTACTACATTATATATGTCACTGCATGCACTACACAATGCTACTTAAAGTCATAGCATGGGAATACAATATATTACTACATAAAGGCATTAGCATGGCAATAATAAGGCACACACACACACACACACACACACACACACACACACACACACACACACACACACACACACACACACACACACACACAGAGAGAGAGGCACAAGCATGGTATTAATAAACGACTTAGGAAAAAAGCAACAACAAAAAACCCCACACAGAACACACACACACACGCACTCTGTCTCTCTCTCTCTCACGCGCACTTACACTTGCACACACATAAGCATACATCGTGCATTGTGCACGTTAACAAATACTATACTAATGTGAATATAAAACAGTAAGTCTAATGCAGAATACACATAGCAACAACAGGGGGGTGCTCATTGCCAAAGGAAGCATAATTCAACATATAAAATAGTATGAGAATAAAAATGTCACATGTGAACGAGAGAGAGAGAGAGAGAGAGAGAGAGAGAGAGAGAAACGGAAACGGAAACGGAAATGGTTTATTCACATATAGGCCTCAGCCCCAAGTGAAGGGGTTAATATGAACATTATACAACTCAATAAGACAACATAAGCAAACAAACATAAATGCAGATAACAAAACATAATTATATTCATTTCACGAAGTGACTATTTCTCTAAGTTTGATAGCCTTATACAAAAACAAGGAAAAATCACGAACGTCCTTACTGTTGCTTGACGACATTAACAGACTTAATTTAAACAAAGAGGGATGTTTGTAATATTTTGCTTTTATAAACATTTCACGAATATTTTCTAGCACTGAGCAACAAAGAACAAAATGCAATTCGTTTTCTTCAGATTCGTTACATAGAGGGCAAACTAAATCATTCGTACTAGAAGTTTTGTATCTTGAGCGATGCACTGTCAGTTCTGATATTCCTAATCTAAATTTCGTTGTTATAAATTTCAAGTGCCTGTCCATATCTTGCAGCAGATAAGGTTTTAAATCATGTACACTACAGAAAGTTCTGTACATATCAAATCTCTCGCTGGTATGAATATGATTATTCCAAGTCTGCCATCTACAATCAATTAGCCTTTGGCGGAAAACAGATATAAAACTATTAACACTTCCAACACCCTGTTCCATCCACACAAAACCAAATCCATATTCAAACAAACAAAGACGAACCTTAGTTACCCAGTTTTTCTTTCCCTTGATATCTAAATCATACAACATTTTATAAGCCTTAGACGGTATCCTGCTATCTTCCATGTGAACAAGTTTGATCCAGTAGCGAATACAATTAAAAACAGAGTTTTTATATATAGGATATCGGTTTGTTTCACCATAAACAAAGTCATTTGGCGTTCGCATATCTACTCCTAAAAATTTCTTTAAAGCCAACAAATGAACTGATTCACAATGAAAAACAGCATTATCTAGCCCCCATAACTCAGATCCATATTGCGCTATTGGTTGTATTTGGCAGTCAAAAAGCTTAAAGAATAAATTAAATGAATTATTGTTTAGCATACATAATCTTTTCATTACACATATCAAAGCATTTTTTGCTTTACTTGCAAGTTCCTTGCAAGCAGCAACAAAACTTAAACGGGTTGAGAAGAGAATTCCTAAATATCTATACACATTAACAATAGGCATTGCAACACCATCATAAAACCATAGTTCTCTCACACTTAAATATCCACCTTTCCGAAATACTATTATGTTACTTTTAGACATATTTACCTTTAATTGAAGAGATGTTGTTGCATGCTGTAAACTATTTAATTGTGTTTGTAGGCCTATAACTGTTTCTGAAATCAAAATGATATCGTCTGCTAACAAAAGAATAAACAATTCAAAAGCATCAAGTGGAAACACAGCACCATGCCTACCATTATTAATTACTTCTATTGCTAATTCGTTTATGAATAAAGAAAAAAGAACTGGGCTGCATGCATCACCTTGTTTAACCCCAGAAGTACATGTTATATAATCTGTCAGTTTGGCACCACATCGGACTCTAGCTTTAACTACATCATACATACTTTTAATACACCTATACAATTTTCCTTTTATACCATTTTTTATAAGAACTGGCCAAAGAAGATTTCTATTTATGAGAGAGAGAGAGAGAGAGAGAGAGAGAGAGAGAGAGAGAGAGAGAGAGAGAATAAAACAATATCAACTAATGAATAGATAACCTCATATTACATGGAACATGTGATAGAGAACAGCAGGTCAGTAAGGAAGACAAAGTAACATGCATTGTATCATCTAATCAATACACACACACACACACACACACACACACATATGTGTATATATATATATATATATATATATATATATATATATATATATATATATATATATATATATATATATATATATATATATATAAGGAATATACGCATATCGGTACACATACATCAATACATCGAATTGACAATGGAGCAACTGGCAACTACTGCATGAATATAACTACATTTAATAGAAATAAATAAAAGAACCGAAGAAGCAAACAGAAGTAACATGCATTACAAACGAATGAAATATAGAATATTACTTCAATTCACACACATAAAAAACAGGGGTGATAAGAAACTCTAGGGAGAGCTGGACAGTACAAGGTCTTCAGAGAAAATATAATATGACGAGGTAGGGGCCCTGACAACCGTACACACCAAGAGTCAGTCGGTATCAACAAAGTGGACAATACATTACACTGTCAGGTGGGTTTGGTAGTGTTTTTTGAAGGTAGTAGGGCAGTGGTGGTGTTTAATTGTTTCTGGGAGTGAGTTCCATAGAGTGGCTCCCGAGTGAACCAAACTGGATTTGAACAAATCAATTCTTGGGATTGGGATATGGACTTTTGGGGGATTCCTTGATGAATTTACAGAGAATTTGTTTATCAGTGTTGGTGGTGCATTTTCTGTCACAATCTTGTGCATTGTTATTCCTTTGTTGTTCTCTAATCTACGGACTAGAGGTAGAATATTCGCTTGTTTATAGTCTGAGTCCAGTAGGGAAGTCTTTCAGGAGTACCAGCTTGAGCCCCCGTTTATGAAGATTTCGTAATGGCTTCATGGTGTACGCACTGGCGGAGTCCCATAGTGTTGATGCGTAATCTATTGTAGATTGGATATGTGCTTGAAAAAACAATTTCCGTGAGTGGAGGACAAGGACGTGCTTTATTTTTGACAGTTGATGGTTCTTCTGGGCTGTCTTTTTGCAAAGGGAAGGTATGTGACGAATCCAATTGAGATTGTTGTCTAATATTACTCCCAGAACCTTATGATCACTGACCTGTACCTGTTCAACAGGTTCATTTTTAAGTTGTATGGAAGGAAATTTATCGATAGTGTTTTGCCTCTTTTGTCTGGTGGTGATCGACATGCATTTTGTTTTTAGTTCAGTCCATTGAACGAGTTCATTAGTACTTTCTTGTAAGTCCTTAGCAAGAGCGTTGATATCAGTATGGGATGTGTGGATTGTTGTATCATCCGCAAAGAGTTCGCACGCGGATTTTATATGGAGAGGCAGGTCATTTATGTATATTGAGAATAGTAAAGGGCCTAAAATAGACCCTTGAGGAACACCATAGTCAAGTGCTGCGAGCACGGAGACTGATGAACCCTTTGTCACGCATTGTTGCCTGTTTGTGAGATGTGATTGGAGTAAACTCAGACTACTGGGTGCCAGTCCATTCAGTTTTTAAGTAAGAGGTTATGGTCTGTCACGTCAAATGCTTTTTTGAAATAAACAAATAGAGAGAGAGAGAGAGAGAGAGAGAGAGAGAGAGAAGGAGCGAGAGACAGAGACAGAGAGACAGAGGGATGTGTTTGCAGCGTGCTATAGTTTATTGCATGAACTAACACATAATCTCTTTCTTTCTGTGTGGCTGTTCTGTCTATCTGCCGGTAACACACGCACACTTGAAAACTTGTAACGCATAACCGGAACATAATAACTGTGTGAAGGTGCGCACAGAACTCTGCAGCAAAAGTCGGGCACAGGGTTGTCAGCCTGTGGAATTTGTGACACATCACCTGTCTTACATATGGAAGAGAGAGAGAGGGAGAGAGAGAGAGAGAGAGGGAGAGAGGAGAGAGAGGGGGGGGAGAGGGGGGAGAGGGGGAGAGAGAGGGGAGAGAGAGAGAGAGGGAGAGGGATAGAGAAAGAGAGAGGGAGAAGGATAGAGAGAGGAAGAGAGAGAGGGGTGAGAGAGAGCGCGAGCGAGCGAGAGAGAGAGAGGAAGAGAGAGAGAGAGAGAGGAGAGAGAGGGGAGAGAGAGAGAGGGAGAGAAAGGAAGAGAGAGAGATAAGACAGAGAAGAAGTGAGGCGGAGAGATAGATAGATAGATAGATAGATTGATAGATAGAGAAGATGAGGACGCAAAGACGAAGAAGACGAAGAAGAAGAAGAAGGGCGATGAGAAGAAGGAGGAGGAGGACGGACATGAAAAGGAGGACGGGGGTGAGGAGGAGTAGGATGATTGAAAGGAAGATGAGAAGGAGAGACAGGTGAGTAGAGAGAACGTGATTGACAGAGAAAGAGAATGAGAAAGGAGAGAGAGAGAAAGAAAGACACAAAGAAAGAGGGACAGAGACACAGAGAGAGATAGAGGAAAGAAAAAAGAACAGAGAAGGTGGGAAATGGGGGATAAAGACACAGAGAGTGAAACAGAGAAAAGAAGAAGAAGAAGAAGGAGAAGAAAATGATGGTGATAATGATGATGGTGGTGGGGAGGAGGAGGGGAGGAAAAGCACGAGGAGGATGAGAAGGAAGACGAAGACGAAGAGGAGTAGAAGGAGAGTGGGGGTGAGGAGGAGTATGATGGGATGAGAAGGAGGAAGTAGAGGGATGACGAGGAGGAGGATGGATATGGAGGAGGAGAGATGAGAAAGAGGAGGAAGAGAAGGACGAGGAGGAAGAGGAGGAGGAGGAGGAAGATCGGGAGGAGCAGGAGGAGAAGGATATGGAGGAGGAGAAAGGAGAAAGAAGAGGAAGAGAAGGAGGAGGAGGAAGATCGGGAAGAGCAGGAGGAAAAGGATATGGAGGAGGAGAAAGGAGAAAGAGGAGGAAGAGAAGGATGAGGAGGAAGAAGAGTTGGAGGAGGAGAAGGAGGAGAAGGAGGAGAAGAAGAAGAAGAGGAAGAAAGCCAACACTGAACAACAAGAACAACGACAACCACCACCACCACCACATTCCTGTCTCTCAACCCACGTCCAGGACTTAACGCGTTGGAAACAGGGGGAAAGGGAAGGGGCGGGGGGTGGAGGGGGGGGGGGACAGACAGAAAAAATCCCAACAAAAGCCCCCCCCTCCCCCCCCCCCCCTACCACAAAACACAACAACAAAACAGCAAAAGAGGAGGGACGATGCGGGGATGCGATGTGATGCAGGGGAAGCTTCATCCACGTGTAGTGCCATGACGATGCTGCACGAGCAGTGCCATTAATTAGGTCTGTCGCTGGCTGCCAGGATCGCCTCCTGCCACCTCTCTCGCCCCCCCGCGCCCCCTCGCTTCCCCTCCACCCCCCTTTTGGTCGAGATGAATACCGAGTGGACATGACGTCCACTTCTAAATCAGAGCCACGTGGGACATGTGTGGGGGGAGGTCCGAGGAGTGAGAGGGATGACGATTGTGTGTGTGTGTGTGTGTGTGTGTGTGTAAGGGTGTAAGGGGCGGGGGGGGGGGGGGAGGGGGAGGGGGCGGTATGTATGGAGGCGGGGGCAGCTCGGACAAGGCGGAAGGAATAAAAGCGGGCGGAAGAAAGGTGAGGGGGAGGGGGTCAGTGGCAGGGAGTGGGAAGGAAGAGGAGGGTTGGGGTGGTGGTGGTGGTGGTGGTGGTGGGGTGTGTGGGTGGGTGATGGACAGGGACAACAACATGCAGGCCATAATCCACAGTTGTGACATTGCGCCTCTCAAAGCAGCAAGGCAATATCCTCCTCCTCTTCTTCGTTCGTGGGCTGCAACTCCCACATTCACTCGTATGTACACGAATGGGCTTTTACGTGTGTTACCGTTTTTACCCCGCCATGTAGGCAGCCATACTCTGTTTTCGGGGGGAGGGCATGCTAGGTATGTTCTTGTTTCCATAACCCACCGAACGCTAACATGGATTACAGGATCTTTAACGTGCGTATTTGATTTTGTTCTTGCGTATACCCACGAAGAGGGTTCAGGCACAAACAGGCCTGCACATATACTGATCTAGGAGGACGGAAAAATCTGACAAATCTCCACCCTTTACCCACCAGGCGCCGTCACCGAGATTCGTACCCGGGACCCTCAGATTGAAATTCCAACGCTTTAGCCACTCGGCTATTGCACCCGTCTGCAATATCCTAACAAGGCACCATAGTTAACCCTCTGACTGCTAATAACCAGTGTGCGGGTCAGTGAAGGGCTGTCAACTCACCGGGATAAGACGGAGGTCACAGGTCAGGGTGTCAGCCATCTTTCTTTTTCTTCTTCGTTCGTTCGTGGGCTGCAACTCCCACGTTCACTCGTATGTACATGAGTGGATTATTACGTCTATGGACGTTTTTACCCCGCCAGGTAGGCAGCCATACTCCGTTTCCGCGGGTAGCCATCTTTCTTCAACTTGGGATCGCATTACTTTTGCTCAGCAAAACCAATCACGCCACTTCAAAGTATACAAAGACCAGTTCCTGCACTTTGATTTTATGGACCACTGATCCCAGCAGTCAATTGGTTAACAAAAAGTGGGGTGGGGGCGGGGAGGGTGGGTGGGTGGGTGGAGGGAGATTAGAATCTTACAGCAGTCCCTGAAGTCAAACGTGGCACGGTTTTGGTAGCTGCTTTCCCGCATTAACACTGTGCCATGTAGACAGGAAACCTCATAACATCTTCCTTCCTCTGACGTCTGAGACGTGTGTCTGGTGTGTTGGATCTGAATGCCGGTGACTAACAAGTGGTACAGGAACACAGGTCATCAGCAGGATGTTCGATTCACCTTCACGTGGCAGGAATCGCAACCAGTAAACACATCATGGAAAAACATTATTTTCATACCCTCAAAAGTGTGGGAAAAAAAAAGCAAATTCTGTCTCTGTCTCTCTCACTCACACTGACACTGGCACCGACACACACTGACACACACACCGGCACACACACCCACACCCCCACCCACACCCACCCACCCACACACAAACACACACACACAAAAGACGCAAAGGCATACACACAAGCACACACACATACATCTCTCTCTCGCAATATATATATATATATATATATATATATATATATATATATATGTGTGTGTGTGTGTGTGTGTGTGTGTGTGTGTGTGTGTGTGTGTGTGTGTGTGTGTGTGTGTGTGTGTGTGTGTGTGTGTGTGTGTGTGTGTGTGTGTGTGTGTGAGGTTATTAAAGTGTCCAGTATATGTATTTTTACATTAGACATTTTCTGTTTTATTGGTCGGTTGTTTGTATGATTAGTTAATTCAATTATCATTGTTTGTTCCTCTCAGTTGTCCCACTCATCCTCATCGTCTCTTTCTCGTTACTCATGTATAAACGCAGTACTAGCATGCATACGCGCGCGTGCACACACACTCATATACCCCCCACCCCACCCCACTCCGCCCACGACGATAAATTAATGACCAACACACACCTCACGTAAAAGTTACTACATGACGCAGAAAACGAACCGCGTACATTGACCATGAAGGGAGACAGACTGCATAATTGCAGCACTGCTGAACGCTCCCAAGAGGATCAGATAATTAAGACGGGATGTGTACACACACATGTAGGTACACTCGCACAACAGCACACGCAAATTATGACGAGGTGTGCATACACACATGTAGGTACACTCATCCAACAGCAGACACAAACTATGACGAGGTGTGTTCACGCACGTGCATCTGCTCTCACGAAACAACAGACGCGTGATCTTTGCTTTCGTTCACCCATACGTAAGACACACACACACACACACACACACACACACACACACACACACAAACAAAACAAAACGACAACAACAACAACAAAAACCCCTCCCCCAAAACGGGCGCGCCTTATGTTGTGGAATAATTCAGGAAGACTCTACGGTGGTCAACCTATCTTGGGCAGAAAGATTTTCTCCTGACCAGACCGAATTCCTTGGTGAGGATAGTGAAAGGAATATGGTGGAGGGGATGTTGCGGCAGGTATTGTAACCCCTGCATGGATTGTCGCCCCTGCATGGATTGTCGCTGCCCCTTTGAACTGGTGCTGTTGTGAGGAGGGAGGGAGTTGTGACGTCACTTTTACAACCCAGCGTGGAGTTGTTGAAGGGCTGTGCCCTCGCTGATAAGATAACACACACACACACACACACACACACACACACACACACACAAAACAAACAAAAACAACAACAACAACAACAAAAAAAACAACAACATGCAAACATGCACGCATACTCACACACATACACACATACGCCAAATACACCGGCACATATTATACACACACCCCTTTTAAATAAACACGAATGTACTCTCAAACACACACACGAAATACACGCGCACGAATACACTCACACAAAGAAACACAGAGCAATCTCATACGTGCGTACGCACACGAGCACACAACAACAACAACAGCAGCAGCAACAGTGCAGAGGGGCGACAATAATATATGCAGTAAGGCTGCACGTACTGTCGCCAGCGACAATCCATGCAGGGGCAACTCTACATGCCGCAACAGGGGTACCGTTCTGTGCAATGAGAAGACATCAAAGCCATGGAGATAGCGTGGCGCATCGTGCGCAGAGTCGTTCGAAAGGGACTGAACAGCTAGCTTCATAGCGGTTAACTGTGGTCGCTCTCTCTCTCTCTTGTCTAGGTGGCTTTAACTCTCTCCATACGAACGGCGAAAGCGACGACGTTAACAACGTTTCATCCCAATTACCATCATCAAAATATTGCAAGCGGAACGCTCTTATACTGAAGAGGTGAATGTTGACAAAGAATACCACAGTTCTGATGACGGAAGCTAAAGGTTGGGTCATTGAGACACCCACTGGACATCCGAGGGGTCTGTGTAGAGGAGAAGAGAGGACTGGCCGTACTGAGTGTGTTAAGGCTGAATGGACAATACAATATGTCACTGTCAGTCTCTCTCTCTCTCTCTCTCTCTCTCTCTCTCTCTCTCTCTCTCTTGTCTAGGTGGATTTAAGGCTGAATGGACAATACAATATGTCACTGTCAGTCTCTCTCTCCCTCTCTCTCTCTCTCTCTCTATTATGTATATATATATGTATATATATATATATTACACTGTCTCTTTCTGTCTGTCTTGGTCTCTCTGGCTCTCTCTCTCTCTTTCCGTCTCCCTCCCTCTCTGTCTGTTTCAGTCTTTCTCTGTCTCTATCTGTCTCTGTCTCCGCCGCACATCAGACATAACACAGGAAGACATGTTGCCTTTAGAATCAAGTGTGACAGACAGACAGACAGACAGACGGACGACGCACTTCCTAGCTCCGTGCCAGAGTTTCGGCAAGACAGCAAGCACGTGCTGCCAGTGTCGGCGTCCGTTCAGAATGTCAGTCACCTCAGATGAACAAAGGAAATTCACTATTAACCTATATATTTGATCGGTCGGCAAAATCTGAATTGCATAATATCATGTTGCATTGCAATGCCCCCTGCACAATTTTGGTGGTGCTTGTATTGCGACATCCTTATTCTGTGGAATGAAAACACGATTTATTTTCTTCATTGTTCCTTCTTTCCCCCTCCTTCCATTTCTTTTTTTTTCTTCTTCTTTTCCCTCCCTTCTTCCACGCTTTTCTCATTTCCATTTTTTCTCTCTTTCTCAGTTGTTTCTATCTTTGTATTGTTTCTTTTTTTTTCTTTTTTGTTGTTGTATTTTTGTCACAGCACATTCCTCTGTGAAATTCGGGTTGCTCTCTCTCCGGAAAACAGCGCGTCTAACACAGCAGCACAATCCTTTCAACATGTATGTTTCTTCTGCGACCTGACTGGAACTGTCTATAGACTGTTGCCGGGAACATCTATTGTATTGTATTGTATTGTATTGTATTGTATTGTTTTACTCTTTGTCACAACGTATTCCCCTGTAGGGAATTTGGGCTGCATTTCCCAGAGTGCGTCACTGCAATATTGCGCCACCCATTTTTATGCCTGTAAATGTATTCATTTTCCAGTCAAAGAGGATTTTTCTATGGAAACTTGCCAGTGATAACCCTTTTGTTGCCGCGGAATCTTTAACGAGCGCTAAGTTCATGCCACACAATGAAGCCCGGTTCCTGGTCTCATCCAGACCACCAGTCAAGGTCCAGTGGAAGAGGAGAAAGTACCTGCAAGAGTGGGGTTCGATCCCGTGAGCAAAGATCCTCTCGCTTTCCACGGGGATGCGTCACCACTGGGCCAGCAGTGACTTCCTTTGGTGCACAGTCACTGCACGCTGCACACGGGACCTCAGGCCATCGTCTCATCAAAAGACGAGGATCAAAGGACAACACAACACGGGACCTCAGTGCACCGTGTCATCAAAAGACGAGGATCAAAGGACAACACAACACGGGACCTCAGGCCATCGTCTCATCAAAAGACGAGGATCAAAGGACAACACAACACGGGACCTCAGTCCACCGTGTCATCAAAAGACGAGGATCAAAGGACAACACAACACGGGACCTCAGTGCACCGTGTCATCAAAAGACGAGGATCAAAGGACAACACAACACGGGACCTCAGTGCACCGTGTCATCAAAAGACGAGGATCAAAGGACAACACAAAATCCAGTGAAGGAGGGGTGAGGGTGGGGAAGGAGAGAAATAAAAAGCCAGGTCGTTGCATTGAAGATCGAACCCAGGACGCTGGTTTCGTAGTCGTCGTGTGCTTTATTCACAGGGCCACTGAGCCACGGGTCTCTCGCTCCGATCCCTTCTCTCTCTCTGTCCCTTTCTGTCTCTCCCTCTATCTATCTCTGTCTATCTGTCTGTCTCTCCCTCTATCTCTTTCTTTGTCTGTCTGTCTCATCCTGTCTGGGTCTGTCTGTCTTGTGTCTTTGCCTCTCTCAATCTCTCTGTCTGCCGCTCTGTCTGCCCTCCTCTCTCATCCTTTCCTCCTCCCCCGCCCCCCTTCACCGCCCCTCCCTATCTCTCCCCTCTCTCACCTACCACCTCATCATCATCCACCCCCTTCTCTCTCTGTCTCCTCATCACCACACACGAAGAAATCAGGAGACGCCCAGAATCCTTGATGCTGCTGGACAGGGGACATCAAAGAGGACAAGAGAGGCTGTGTCCACTCTTCACACATCTCTGCCGTACAGTATCGCTGTGTCCACTCTTCACACATCTCTGCCAGACAGTATCTCTGTGTCCACTCTTCACACATCTCTGCCAGACAGTATCGCTGTGTCCACTCTTCACACATCTCTGCCAGACAGTATCTCTGTGTCCACTCTTCACACATCTCTGCCAGACAGTATCGCTGTGTCCACTCTTCACACATCTCTGCCGTACAGTATCTCTGTGTCCACTCTTCACACATCTCTGCCGGACAGTATCGCTGTGTCCACTCTTCACACATCTCTGCTGGATAGTATCGCTGTGTCCACTCTTCACACATCTCTGCCAGACAGTATCGCTGTGTCCACTCTTCACACATCTCTGCCGGACAGTATCGCTGTGTCCACTCTTCACACATCTCTGCCGGACAGTATCGTCACATCTTCGGTCAGCAGCGCTCTGCACTGGCCTTTGGACAGACATTAGGGAGCTTCCTAGAGGTACGGCTTCGATCGAAGGGACTGGAAGTTGTTTTTCCCAGTCTTTGATGATGAATACCCTCTCTCCTGAGAACACAACACCATGCCAAAATGCGGCCTAGAACTTAACATGGTCGATGGTGAACACTGGATGAGGAGTCCATCGCCTAACCAGTTCTGCCACAGCGACCCCACTCCAACTATTTTGAAGGCTTGATTGATCAGTTTCTTAAAGAGTGGACCTCTATTCAAACGGCAGACTGGATTGATTTCTCCCTTCACGGGGGGAAGAGGGGGGGGGGGGGGGGGGCTTAAAAAACGACAACCACCACCAATTGTAGGTTCCATTGATCAAGCACAGCACGATGGAAATATCATTGACAACACAGAGAAAAGCTGAATCGATTAAAAGAAATCTGAGCCACTCTTGTAGTGTCTGGAATGCTGTCTTTCCACCGGAATGCCTCCGAATTTGTGTCTTCTTGTTTCAGACAATTTTTGAAAACAGTATTCTGAACTTTAATTTTTACGAGTGTACTGTGAAAAAGTGTGCGTTTCTTGTTATGTAGGTGTCGTTGTTTCATTTGTTTTATTTCTATTTTGTTTTTTAAGCATCCACAGATAATTCTCAGCATATACTTATTGTTCTTCATTCTTTGTTAATTGTAGTTTACACCTCAGTGTAATTTTATGTTTTCTTTCTTTGAGGAAAAACACAGGACTACGTATGGAAATGAACATTTTTTCTTTCTGTTTGTAAAATCTGGACATTTG
>NC_134896.1:46315548-46318048 GCF_041734735.1 Babylonia areolata
AATGACTAGCGTCCAGACCACCACTCAAGGTCTAGTGGAGGGGGAGAAAATACTAGCGACTAACGGTGTGATTCGAACCAGTGCGCTCTCGCTCAAGTCGTAAAGCGGACGCATTACGTCTTGTCCATCACTGCACATCTTTCTGATGTCGTCTTGTCCATCACTGCACATCTTTCTGATGTCGTCTTGTCCATCACTGCACTCGTCTTGTCCATCACTCACATCTTTCTGATGTCGTCTTGTCCATCACTGCACTCGTCTTGTCCATCATTCCACACCTTTCTGATGTCCGTGTCACGTTGTGTCCGTCACCCTGTGTCTTCTGTCCCTTCTTCGCCCGACCACACCCATTTACACGTCATCACCACCATCGACCTCAATAGCTCAGTGATCACCACCACTCAGGATTTCCTCCCTCTCCCCTTCCCCCCCACCCTGCTCCCCCCGCAAACCCCTCCCCCTCCTCTCCGCCTCTCCCTTACCCTCCCGTCTCCTCCGGCTCCACCCCCCTCCCCCTTCTCCAGAACATGGGCCGTGGCGGCATCGGTGGCGGCGACATGAGAGTCCTGTGTGGCTGTGGCAGCGGTCCGCTCTGACCTACAGTTCTCTCCCGTCGCACGGTCAACATCGCCGTAATTACTGCCCTTAGTTGCGGCGTTTCCCTTTTCGGCCGGCGAGGCGCCACCGTCTCTGTTTCCGCCCCTGGCTGAAGTCGTTGAAGCAGACTTGGTAGCAGTGCTGGGGGAGGTGGCGTTGTTGGTCTTGGTGGTGGTGGTGGAGGCAGCGACGTAGGATCGCCCGTGGCCAGCCTGGGGGAGGGGGAGGGGGAGGAGGAGGAGCAGGGGCCAGTAACGGCCCAACACGTCACCAAGGTTGTGCGTCAGCTGGCGACGGTAGCGTAGGTCACCGCGGGTGGCTTCGTGAGTCGTCTGGCCTGTGGGGAAAAACAAAAACAAAACAAACTGAACAGAAAAGACAAGAAATAAATATGGAGAAGGAAGGAAGGAAAGACGTAAAAAACAAAAACAAAAAATCCAATGAAAAAAAGTAAAATAAGATGTAAAAAAAGGTGGGGAGGGGGAGCGGATGATGATGGAAAGAAAAACGAAGGAAGGAAGACAAAAAACAAACAACTGCACACACACACACACACACACACACACACACACACACACACACACACACACACAAACTTAGAGAGAGAGAGACAGACAGACAGACAGACAGACAGAGAGTGAGAGTGAGAGAGAGAGAGACAGAGAGAGAGAGAGAGAGAGAGAGAGAAACAGAGAGAGAGAGAGAGAGAGAGAGAGAGAGAGAGAGAGAGAGAGAGAGAACAAGATGATCATGCCATAAACGGATTTTCCCACTCAGTATAAATAAAACACATGGAAGAAAAGTCATTGTGAAGAGACTCTGTAGATTCCCCGGTCAAGTCAAACATCCTGAAGGATTTGTCGGCATGCCTCAGGGAATTTTCAGTTCCATTAATGATGAATATCTTTAAACATGTTTCCCGTATTACTCTGCTATGTCGAACCTTCTTCCGATACTGAGAGACAGTTTCCGGAAAGCATGGCGCCAACGTCTGGACATCGGGCCGGAAGACGAAAAAGACAGCAGAGCCGCACAGGTCACAATCTTCAGACTGCGAACGGGGCACTGTCAGCTCCTCTCCCATCTCTACCGTCTGAAGATATCAAATACTGACCAGTGCCTTTGTGACACAGGCCCACAGACCCCCTCCCATATCCTGCAGTCCTGCCCCACCTTCGATGCTCTGAGACGCCAGGCATGGCCCAGCCCGGTGGAGCTCCAGGAGAAACTGTGGGGACCGGTGGGATCCCTGCGACGGACCGCGGACTTCGCTGTCCTGATCGGACTGAAAATCTAGCGTGGTCAGGGAACGCGGAAGAATAATAAGAAGAACCTTCTTGCATTTGAAATCAAGTTTCGTCAAAGTGCAAGAATTAAAGAGAGAGAGAGAGAGAGAGAGAGAGAGAGAGAGAGAGAGAGAGAGAGAGGACAAATAAGATCTAACTAAATAAAAATTCAATGAATACGGACGTGTAACACCGTAACTGTGTTCACCACCACCACCATCACCATCATCATCGTCGTTGTCGTCGTCGCTATTAGTTGCCATTAGTTGTGAGACCGACGTTAAGCTGTACAGACGAGAGGCTTGATAACAGAACTCGTTCTAAAATCATGACAAAGACACCCCAGAGTGGAGAAGAGAAAAAAAGCAACACATCAGTTAACATCATCAGTATACCCGAAAAAGAGAGAGAAAAAATGCGATACGTAAATGCTAAACTTGCATCCTCCTCTTCCCATCAACAGAGATTTTCTGCCTGCATTTCCTTTTCCGTTTGTCTGTCTTTGTAGATCTGTCTGTATATCGGTCTGTATCCCTACCCCTCTATTTTACCCCCTCCACCCCCCCCCCCCCCTCTCTTTCCCTCTGAGGGCAGGTTCGTAAAGAACAACGTGGTGA
>NC_134896.1:46323048-46325548 GCF_041734735.1 Babylonia areolata
TAGTGGTAGAACATGAAGAAGAAGGAGGAGGTGGAGGAGGAGGAGGAGGAGAAGAAGAAGAAGGAGAAGAAGAAGAAGAAGAATGACTGATTGATTAAATGATTGAATCTTTAATGGGTAAAGAATCAAGCACAGTTAAGGCCTTTTTACAATTCTGCCCATTTAACGACACAAAACATAACAGTAAAGAAAGAGAAGCAGAAGAAGAAGAAGAAGAAGCTTCTGTTCATATAACTGAGAAGGTAAAAACACGAGAATTCTCCAACGAGGCACAGAAGGGGAAAATATACATGCTAACTGCTGCGGAAACGACAGTTTGCTGGACTGCTTTTTGCAAGTTTTTTTTTTTTTACAATTAAACGAAGGCGGAAGATGATACGGCAGAGGAGAATGAGAAGGAGAAAGAGGAGAAGGGGGAGGAGAAAGAGGAGAAGGGGGAGGAGAAAGAGGAGAATGGGCAGGAGAAAGAGGAGAAGGGGAGGAGAAAGAGGAGAAGGGGAAGAAGAAAGAGGAGAATGGGAAGGAGAAAGAGGAGAAGGGGGAGGAGAAAGAGGAGAAGGGGGAGGAGAAAGAGGAGAAGGAGAAGGAGAAAGAGGAGAAGGGGGAGGAGAAAGAGGAGAAGGGGAAGGAGAAAGAGGAGAATGAGAAGGAGAAAGAGGAGAAGGGGGAGGAGAAAGAGGAGAATGGGCAGGAGAAAGAGGAGAAGGGGAGAAGGGGGAGGAGAAAGAGGAGAATGGGAAGGGGAAAGAGGAGAAGGGGGAGGTGGAGGAGGTGGGGGACGAGCACCGGTATCAGTAGTAGTAGTAGTCGTAGTTGTAGTAGTAGTGGTAGTAAAAGACAGAAAGAATGAATGAACGAAAGAGAGAAAGAAGGTAGACATGATGAAGACGGATACAAGCTCATGTTGGAAATTATCATAATAAAAACGATGGGGAAATGAAAGAATTATAGCAAGAAAGAAGGAGGGGAAGAATACACGGTTGAAAGAAAGGAAGAAGGAAGGAAATACATAAACGGAAAACGAAAGAATGAGACCGATAAAGAACAGAGAGAAATAAGATAAAAACACAAACATGAAAGAGAAATAAAGAAGGAAGGCAGGAAAGAAAGAAATAGAGAAAAGAGAGAAAAATAAATAAAGAAGCAACAGAGAGAAGGAAAGAAAGATAGAAAGAGAAAAAGAAGGACAAGGATAAAAAAAAAAAGCAAGAAAGAAAGAAGGAAGAAAGAAAAGAAAGAAAAAATAGAAAGACAGAAATAAAATAAAAACCCAAACTTAAGACAAAAAGATGAAACCCAGTGCAGTTGTGTCAAGACTTGAAATGTAATTTCACATTATCTGCAGAACACTTTACAGACCTTCAGATTGGTTTAATCCAGATTACCATCAATTTCTGCAAAGTCTTTTACAATCGGGAAACAGATGAAACAATCGGGAAACAGATGAAACTTTGTCAAGAGAGACACCCACACGACCTGAGGCGTGGGACGATGGGAAATTCTGTCAGCGGCAGATAACTGAATGGAAAGTTTGTGACTTCTTCTCACACGAATGAGCGAGGAAGGTTCCCGCTGTATCTGAAAGTTTGAAAGTGTATCCGATTCTTATCGCTGCCTTGAACTGTATCTGTCTGTCTGTCTATCTGTCTCGTGTCTGTCTACTTTTACACCTACCTACCTATATCCATATCTATCTGTCTGTCTATCTGTCTACCTACTTTCCTGTCTGTCCACCTGCTTAGTTATCTATGTATGCATCTATCTAGCAATCTACTTATCTTTCCACCTATTATTCAAAATGAGATAATGTCAGACGTGGCAAAAGGCCATCTAAAACAGCTGAAGAGATTAATTTTCAACAGTCCTAACATTTGTTTCTTTCTATCAAATAAAATCCAACCCATTCAGTTGTTATAAAAATAAACCGCAAAATCATTTAAGATGTGTCGGAAATGTCTCTTAACACTTGTTTTCTTCCAACGTTGTGGGAACAACAACAACAATCATCATGATAATGATGACAATCATCATCATCATCATCATCTCAATAATGGTGACAATAATCATCATCATTATCATAACATTGATTAAGATGATAGTTGTTTCTGTTTTATTGTTCTTGTTCACTTAGTCATCAGCATCATTATCATCGTCGTCATCGTCACCACCACCACTGTTACCACAACCACCAGAATCATCAGTATGCGTTAATATCACTTTGGATTGTCACAGTCAGAGCAGTGGTGACTGAACACATGTGCATGGACCCCCCACCCCCCCCATCTCCCTCTCCAACCCTACAAGAATCTTGCCACTTAACTGACCCAGCTTTTAACTGACAAGTAGAGTGATGGCCTGGAGGTAACGCGTCCGCATAGGAAGCGAAAGAATCTGAGCGCGCTGGTTCGAATCACGGTTCAGCCGCCGATATTTTCTCCCCCTCCACTAGACCTTGAGTGGTGATCTGGACGCTAGTCATTCGGATGAGACGATAAACCGA
>NC_134896.1:46330548-46333048 GCF_041734735.1 Babylonia areolata
AACATTAGCCTGCTGGATTTCTGGCGACTTTCTCCTTCACTCTCTTTAACACTACGTTCAGCCAGCACACTTTCTGAGCTACATGGAAGGCTGGAGTTCGTTTTCAAAGCGTTAGCTTTCCTTAGAGCAGACATGGATGGAGCTTTTCCCTTGTGCCGTGTGGTGGTCCTTCTCACAGAACGTGCAGTGCTGGTGTCCGTACAGACGCAGAGTATGAAGTTGCCACACACGTTGACGAAGAGGTAGCCGATGAGGAAGCGGTGGAACAGCGCTGACCGCGCGTCATCCTTGAAGATGACAGGCACGATGATAAAGTAACCGACGAATGACGTCAGCATTGTCATGACGGTGACGAAAGTGCAAGCGAACACGTTGGCAGCCGCCATCAGACGGAGTCGGCGTGACGTAGCACGTCGGAACAAAACTTGAAGGATTGCCATGGCGGTCCCAGCGTCACGTCAAAGGACCTGAGGACAGTTCCAGCGTCACGTCAAAGGACCAGTTTCAGCGTCACGTCAAAGGACCTAGGACAGTTCCAGCGTCACGTCAAAGGACCAGTCCCAGCGTCACGCCAAAGGACCTGAGGACAGTCCCAGCGTCATGTCAAAGGACCTGAGGACAGTCCCAGCGTCATGTCAAAGGATCAGTCCCAGCGTCACGTCAAAGGACCAGTCCCAGCGTCACGTCAAAGGACCAGTCCCAGCGTCACGTGAAAGGACCAGTCCCAGCGTCATGTCAAAGGACCAGTCCCAGCGTCATGTCAAAGGACCTGAGGACAGTCCCAGCGTCACGTCAGAGGACCTGAGGACCCACATGAAGCACCGTGTGGCGGTGAACCATGTCAGGTCGGCACGGAGCAGTGTCCGTGTCTCTGGCTGACTGTGCTCCGTGTCATCCCCATTCACCTGGTGCAATAAGACTATGTACTCTGTTACCGTGTGTGTGTGTGTGTGTGTGTGTGTGTGTGTGTGTGTGTGTGTGTGTGTGTGTGTGTGTGTGTGTGTGAGTGTGTGTGTGTGTGTGTGTGTGTGTGCGTGTGTGTGTGCGCGCGCGCGCGCATATGTGTATGTGATTCATTATGATTAACACTCATCTGTATAGTGTGTGTGTGTGTGTGTGTGTGTGTGTGAGAGAGAGAGAGAGAGAGAGAGAGAGAGAGAGAGAGAGAGAGAACAACAGACACACAGACACACACAGAGACTTGCAGACAGAGACAGAGAGAGAAACCACACAGAAACGAAAGGAATTTTTATTTCACGAGGGTAGTGGAGTAAGCACATCTGCTGTTTTACATCCAGCCCTCAAGGGCAAAGAAAAAAAGCGGAAAGAAGAAGAAGAAGAAGGCAACACACACACACACACACACACACACACACACACACACACACACACACACACACACACACACACACACACACACACACACAATTATATATGACAGTAAAACGCATAAATGAAAGCATGTACATTACCTACTTAAGCACGACACGACAGACTATCATTGGAAAGATCAAATCATTAAAGGGAAAAAAAGGAGGAGAGATAGATTGACAGAGATGAGAGAGAGACTGGCAGACAGAGACAGAGAAACAGAGACAGACAGAGAGAGACCACACAGACAGGGAGACAGACTGGGAGACAGAGACAGAGAGACAGAGACAGACAGAGAGAGACCACACAGACAGGGAGACAGACTGGGAGACAGAGACAGAGAGACAGAGACAGACAGAGAGAAACCACACACACAGGAAGACAGACTGGGAGACAGAGACAGAGAGACAGAGACAGACAGAGACAGAGACAGAGAGACTGGGAGGGGCAACAGCTTTTTACAAATTTAAGCACATTTCATGCGCCTGTGGGCATGTTAAAAAAAAAAAAAAAAAAAAAAAAAAAGCGAGCGTGCTGTGTCAGGCCACTTGTGTCTGGATTTAGAACCAGGACACCGGCCATACTTTGAACATGTATAAAGAATTGATTTCACACCCCCTCCCCCTGCCACACCAACGACACTAACCTGGACACACACACACTCACACACACACCCACACCCCCCCACACACACCCACACACCCATCCACCCACACATCCACGCAGAACACAGGAGACACACACATGAGCAGAATGATACATGTATACGCCTGCACACAAATACGTATTTATATTCACGCACTTCAAAACACACACACACACACACACACACACACACACACACACACACACAACACACAGAGAGAGAGAGAGAGGTGAGTTGGAGGGAAGTAATATCACAAACAACATACCTCTCCCATAAACAAAAACAAGAACGAAACCAAACTATACAAAAAACGCAAATTCAAAAGCAAACAAACCCGCAATATTCCAAGCACCATACCTGCTTCACACACAGAGCCAGGTAACCGACAGCAACACCTCTCCACAAATATCGATCTCCTTACACTCCTTCTCAACCCACAACTAACAACGGAACTTTCATCGATGCAGGCAGGTGATTGGGGTA
>NC_134896.1:46338048-46353048 GCF_041734735.1 Babylonia areolata
GAGAGCGGGAATCGAGCCCAGACCCTCACAGACGCTGTATTGGTAGATGAGCGTCTTATACCATTCTGCCACCTTCTTCCACAGAGAGACAGAGAGAGAGAGAGAGACAGAGAGAGAGAGATGAATGGTTGGCAAAAGAAAGAGAAATGGGGAAACATAAACAGTTCCATGGCATGTTATTTTGCCAACGCTTCCGAGCAATGGTTTGGTTATCATAAATTAAAAAACCAAAAAACCAAACCCAAACCAAAACAGACAACAAAAAACCAAACGACAAGAACAGCAGCAGCAGCTGAGTGCAACTTTCGTTTATTGCTGTTAGTGGGTCAATAGCTGATTGATTACACCCAGAGAAACTTGTGGCACGGTAGTGTATGTTGATTGTAGTCATTGATTGGTAGCTAATGGCCATTGATCGGTAGCTAATGGTCGTTGACAACTAATGCTTATTGATCGAGAGTCAGTGGTTATTGATAGATAGCTAATGGTTTTTGATCGATAGCTAATGTTCATTAACAGACAGTTAATTATTATTGGTTGATAGCGAATGGTCATTGGTCGAAAGTTATTGGTTACGTATCGATAGCTAAATATTATAGATCGACAGCTAATGGTCATTAATCGATAGCTGATGGTTATTGATCCATATCTAACGTGTATGTGTGTATTTTCAATAATGGAAAGTTCTATGACTGGGTTGAGTAATATGTTGTTATGCACATGTTGTATGCCAAATTTTACCGTTTTGCTTATGATTTTTGTATGTACCAGAGACTTTACCACACTTGATTTCTCCACTGAGATGATAAATGTATTTTGATTCTGATTGATCGACAGCTGATAGTCATTGACATGCATCCCTTCCCCCTCCCACTCACACTCAAACACACACTGCCAACAGGCCAATGCCCCCACCCACCCACCCACACACACACACACACTCTCCGAGCCCCCCCTTCAATCCGCCCACGTCCTGCCACCCTCCCGAGCCCCTTCCCCCCACCCACACACACACACTTAAACACACGCCGTGACACACTGATAAAAGGACCTTGCAATCACCCCCATCCCCACCCTCACGCACACACACACACACACACACACACACACACACACACACACACACACACACACAAACAAAAACAAAAACAACCCAAAAACAAACACACACATACACACACACGCACACACACACACACACACACACACACGCTGCCACACACTGACAACGCGTCCTTGCATACACACCCTGCCCACCCCCCTCTCCCCCACTCCCCCTTGGTGCTTGCAATAGATTGTTGTTGTCACTCACGACAGGTATTCATAGGTGCTTGCAATAGATTGTTGTTGTCACTCACGACAGGTATTCATAGGTGCTTGCAATAGATTGTTGTTGTCACTCACGACAGGTATTCATAGGTGCTTGCAAAAGATTGTTGTTTTCACTCACGACAGGTATTCATAGGTGCTTGCAAAAGATTGTTGTTGTCATTTGATTTGATTTGATTTCATTCTATTTTCTTAGTTTCTTCCTGAACTGGGTGCTGGGGGTGGGGTGGGGGAACGTGGGTCTTAAAACGTCCTCACTCATACAGAGACACACACATACACACATCGCGCATCACACACACACGCGCGCGTACCCACACGCACACACACACACACACGTATATATATATATATCAGGTGTCCCCCAAAAAGTGAACCGCTTTTTGACAAGTATTTCCTCAGTGATAGAGAAACCAAATTCATTGATACCTTAGGGTATCATCAACAAGTCTGCAAAATATCTAAGAGTTCGGACGCAAATTATGCGAGTATTGTCAAATTAAAAACAGCATGTCAAAAAATCCAATATCAGAGGAAAACTCACTTATTTCAGTTTATGCTCAATGTAGCCTCCATCTTCCTCCACGACTAAACGAAGCCGTTTCTTCCAAGCAGAAATGCTTTTACGTATTTCTTCCACCGATATCTCCTCACATAATTATCCTGTCCTTTAACGCCTGCTCGGTCAATTTGTCTCTCACTCCCCGGTAAACTTTTTCCTTCAGAGAGTTCCATATGGTATAATCCATTGGGTTACAGTCAGGACTTTGTGGAGGCCATTCATCCTTCTTGATGAATTATGGTGTAGCCTCCTCCAGATGGGCCTGTGTTACCCTACTTGTGTGTGAAGGAGCCCCATCTTGCTGAAACACGTAATTGTTTCTAGGATAAAGACGCCTACAATCCGGGAGAAGATTGTCATCCAACAACTGAATGTAGCTTTCACTGTAAACCTTGGCTCTATCAGAGTCAATGAAAAGAATGTTTGTTTTTCCTTTCCAGGATACTCCAGCTGAAACCATTATCTTTTTTGAAAATCTAGAAGTCTCATGATAGAGGCGAGATGGCTGAAATTCTCGTTTCCGTTTCCCATAAACGCGATCGTTTGGGCGATTTTTAGCTATCTCTAACGTAAAGTCTTTCTCGTCTGTGAAAATGATCCTTTTCACATCAGTGGCCGAGTAGCGGTCATTCAAGATACGGCAGCAAGTTTTTCTTTTCCCTCTAACATTTTGGTCCCTCCTTGATACCCGTATCTTCTTGAAGGGCTTCAGCTCCAGTTCTTTCGCCATTCTTTGCACAGAAGTCCTGCTCACTCGTAAATCGCTTGCAACTTCTCTAAGAGATTTGTGGGTCCCTGGGTTCTCCTCCTGGGATTGGATCAGTTCCTCAACACGGTCCTTGTTCTCCTCCGAACATGCAGTCTTGGGTCTCCCACTGCCAATGTTACGTGCTACTGACCCTGTAGTGCGTATTTTAGCGATAAATCTATTTACAGTGACATGACTCCACCCCTTGCCTGGAAATTTCTTTACGATCCTTCTTCCACCCCAGCCTTTCTCCTTGAAACAGTTTTCAATGGTAACATTATCACTTTCATTCAAAGGCATGGTTGATTCTTCCAAACTGAAACTTTGGACAGAACTGATTTTGGATACAGACGACAATTAAAAAAAAGTCAATAGACACCCAGACAGGCTATTTTTAGACTGACACTGATTGACAGATGCCAACACCTGGCAACTGGCATGAACACGATGAAGGTCACATTGCACAGCTCTGATATTGGATTTTTTGACATGCTATTTTGAATTTGACAATACTCGCATAATTTGCGTCCGAACTTTTAGATATTTTGCAGACTTGTTGATGATACCCTAAGATTACTGTGTGAAAATTTTCACTGAATTCGGTTTCTCTATCACTGAGAAAATACTTGTCAAAAAGCGGTTCACTTTTTTGGGGACACCCGATATATATATATATATATATATATATACATACACGCTCGCGCGCGGACCCCCTTCCTCCCCCCCCCCCTCCCCCCCCACACACACAGCCACCTACCTCTCCGATAATTCAAAAAGAAAAACGGCTGCGTTCTTTGGTTTTTCCTTACCTGCCTTTTCTTCCTTTCTTCCTTCCTTTCAGTATCCTTTTTTCCTTCCTTTTTTTTCTTTCTTTCTTTCATTTAGTATCCTTTCTTCCTTCCTTTTTTTCTTTCTTTCATTCAGTATCCTTTCTTCCTTCCTTTTTTTCTTTCTTTCATTCAGTATCCTTTCTTCCTTCCTTTTTTTCTTTCTTTCATTCAGTATCCTTTCTTCCTTCCTTTTTTTTAATTTCTTTCATTCACTATCCTTTCTTCCTTCCTTTTTTTCTTTCTTTCATTCAGTATCCTTTCTTCCTTCCTTTTTTAAAATTTCTTTCATTCACTATCCTTTCTTCCTTCCTTTTTTTCTTTCTTTCATTCAGTATCCTTTCTTCCTTCCTTTTTTTTAATTTCTTTCATTCACTATCCTTTCTTCCATCCTTTTTTTCTTTCTTTCATTCAGTATCCTTTCTTTCTTCCTTTTTTTCTTTCTTTCATTCACTATCCTTTCTTCCATCCTTTTTTTCTTTCTTTCATTCAGTATCCTTTCTTTCTTCCTTTTTTTCTTTCTTTCATTCAGTATCCTTTCTTCCTTCCTTTTTTTTTTTTACTTTCTTTCATTCAGTATCCTTTCTTCCTTCCTTTTTTTTTTTACTTTCTTTCATTCAGTATCCTTTCTTCCATCCTTTTTTTCTTTCTTTCATTCATTCAGTGTCCTTCCTTCCTTCCTTTCTTTCATTCATTCTTTCTTTTCATTCAGTGTACTTCCTCCATTCCTTCCTTCCTTCCTTCTTTCCTCCCTTCCTTTCTTTCTTTCTTTTATTCAGTGTCCTTTTTCCCTTCTTTTCTTTCTTCCTTTCTTCCTTCCTTCCTTCCTTCCTGCCTCCCACCTGTCAGCCCCCAAGGACCCCCGACACCGGCCCCCCAAAACAAAGTGAATGACAAAGGGGGGGCGGAAGAGAGGAGACAGATGACTGACTGTAAAAAAAACTCAGCTCAGTCTTTTGGGTACTGTCAGCCCGGCTGAGAATGAAAACCTCGACGGAGCTTCCGTGCTGACGGGGGATTTTTGTCCCCTGGGGAGAAGCTGAGGTGGGTGGTTGGAGGAGGAAGGGGTGGGGGAAGGAACAAGGGTGAAGGTGTGTGTGGGAGGGAGATGAAGGCGGAGGTGAGGAAAAGGTATGGTGCTAAAGGTGGTGGAGCGGGAGAATTCTTTTGGGAAGTTGGAGAGTGCTGCTGTCTTGAGCACACAAACAGTGCTCCGCGTGGATTGTAGTTTAAGATTCTTTGGATTTGTTCTTTAGGAGACACAAAGAAAGAAAGAAAGAAAGAGAGAGAGAGAGAATGCCACGCATAGTTTGTTTAACGTAATGCATGCAAAGTCAATGATGCTTGTGCCAATTTCAATCTGTATAAGGAACATATCTATCTGTCTATCTATCTATCTGTCTGTCTATCTATCCATCTATCTATCTATAAACAGATTTTATAAAATCAGGCGAAAACTTGCTGAGCGAAGTGCAAATTAACATTTTCAGCCTGCAAGGTAACTATGCAGGTTGTTTTGACACCCTGGTTAACCCTTTCACCGCCAAGCTCGCATTTATGCACAGGCGTGGTAGAGGACCCATGTCACTGAAAGGTGACCATTCATTGGTCTGTTATCCATGAACCTACTGCTCTTAATGTTCAGTGGTAGGATAGGCCGTGTTTTCTATACATCGCAGGGGGAATCCCAGTTATTCTTAGCCACTATCTTTTCTGTGTTCATGCCACAAGGGAATTTTGTACTTTAAATTGACTGGCGGTGAAAGGGTTAATCACAAGAGATTGCCTTATGTGGTCCGACAAGGAAAGTGCGTATACTAACTGAACATATAGTATGAAAGAATACACATAGAACACAGACAGCACACAGGCAGAACACGTAACAGGGGAGAGAACGAACACAGACAGAACACACAGAGCACAGACAGAACACACAGAGCACATACAGAACAGATAGAACACACACAGCACAGACAGAACACAGAGCACACAGAGCACAGACAGAACACAGAACACACAGAGCACAGACAGAACACACGGAGCACAGACAGAACGCAGAACACACAGAGCACACACAGAACACACAGAGCACACACAGAACACAGAGCACAGACAGAGCACACAGCGCACAGACAGAACACACAGAGCACACAGCGCACAGACAGAACACACAGAGCACACAGAGCACAGACAGAACACACAGAGCACACAGCGCACAGACAGAACACACAGAGCACACAGAGCACAGACAGAACACACAGAGCACACAGCGCACAGACAGAACACACAGAGCACAGACAGAACACACAGAGCACAGACAGAACACAGACAGAACACACAGAACACACAGAGCACACAGCGCACAGACAGAACACACAGCGCACAGACAGAACACACAGCGCACAGACAGAACACACAGAGCACAGACAGAACACAGAACACACAGAGCACACACAGAACACACAGAGCACACACAGAACACAGAGCACAGACAGAACACACAGAGCACACAGCGCACAGACAGAACACACAGAGCACAGACAGAACACACAGAGCACAGACAGAACACAGACAGAACACACAGAACACACAGAGCACACAGCGCACAGACAGAACACACAGCGCACAGACAGAACACACAGAGCACAGACAGAACACACAGAGCACAGACAGAACGCAGAACACACAGCGCACAGACAGAACACACAGCGCACAGACAGAACACACAGAGCACAGACAGAACACACAGAGCACAGACAGAACACACAGCGCACAGAGCACACAGCGCACAGACAGAGCACACAGCGCACAGACAGAACACACAGAGCACACAGCGCACAGACAGAGCACACAGCGCACAGACAGAACACACAGAGCACAGACAGAGCACAGACAGAACACACAGAACACATAGTGCACAGACAGAGCACAGACAGAACACACAGAACACACACAGAGCACACAGAGCACACAGAGCACAGACAGAATACACAGAGCACAGACAGAACACACAGAGCACAGACAGAGCACACAGCGCACAGACAGAACACACAGAGCACAGACAGAACACATAGAACACACACAGAACACATAGAGCACACAGCGCACAGACAGAACACACAGCGCACAGACAGAGCAGACAGAGCACAGACAGAACACATAGAGCACACAGCGCACAGACAGAACACACAGAGCACAGACAGAACGCAGAACACACAGAGCACAGACAGAACACAGAGCACAGACAGAACACACAGAGCACAGACAGAACACACAGAACACAGACAGAGCAGACAGAGCACAGACAGAACACATAGAGCACACAGCGCACAGACAGAACACACAGAGCACAGACAGAACGCAGAACACACAGAGCACAGACAGAACACACAGAGCACAGACAGAACGCAGAACACACAGAGCACAGACAGAACACACAGAGCACAGACAGAACGCAGAACACACAGAGCACAGACAGAACACACAGAGCACAGACAGAACGCAGAACACACAGAGCACAGACAGAACACAGAGCACAGACAGAACACACAGAGCACAGACAGAACACACAGAGCACAGACAGAACACACAGACAGAACACACAGACAGAACACACAGAGCACAGACAGAGCACAGACAGAACACACAGAGCACAGACAGAACACACAGAGCACACAGAGCACAGACAGAACACACAGAGCACAGACAGAGCACACAGAGCACAGACAGAACACACAGAGCACACAGAGCACAGACAGAACACACAGAGCACACAGAGCACAGACAGAACACACAGAGCACAGAGAGAACGCAGAACACACAGAGCACAGACAGAACACACAGCGCACAGACAGAACACACAGACAGAACACACAGAGCACACAGAGCACAGACAGAGCACACAGAGCACAGACAGAACACACAGAGCACACAGAGCACAGACAGAACACACAGAACACACAGAGCACAGACAGAACACACAGAGCACAGACAGAACACACAGAGCACAGACAGAACACACAGCGCACAGACAGAACACACACGCACCACTTGCCAACAAATATTCCGGAGGGTGCTGGAGGCGGTTTATGTGGAACAGAAGTGGAACAACAGGAAAAAAAAAATCACACACACACACACACACACACACACACACACACACACACACACACACACACACACACACACACGGACAAACAAGCACACGCACGCACACACGCATACGCGCGCGCTTACTGGCACACACGCACACGCGCTCGTGCATGGAATATGTACAGAGAGAGAGAGAGAGAGAGAGAGAGAGAGAAGAGAGAGAGAGAGAGAGAGAGAGAGAGAGAGATACATACATACATACATACATACAGACAGACAAACAGACAGACAGACAGATAGACAGACAGCGATGAACAGAGAGAGACAGAGGCACACGGTCACAGATGGAAAAAGTGCAGGGACATGAAAAGGCAGACAGACCAAGACAGAAACTGACGAACAGAGAAAGAGAATTGTGCTCCATTCAACATAACCCCTTTGTTCTGTTTACAAAGAAAGCAGATGAAACACACACACACACACACACACACACACACACACACACACACACACACACACACACCCCAAAACAAAAGTCAACAATTCAATGATGGGACAAATCACACAAAATCCTGTAAAGTGTTAAAAGCTCTCCACAATCCCTGGAGAGAGAGAGAAGCTTGATGGGGCAACAGCAATGATTGCACGAAAGCGACTTGACGGAAGGAGAGTGAGTGCACAAGAACAATTACCTCCCTTGCATCAGTGTTCGCTTTTCTGTGGTTGGTGGGGGAACTGGGTGCACTTCACCGGGAACTGACATGTGCTTGGGATTCTATCGCTATTATCTATTTATTTATTTATTTATTTATTTATTTATTCACTTATTTGTTTATTTAATTATCTATCCATTTAGCTATTTGTCCAGTCAGTCAGTTAGTTATTTAGCTTTGCGACTGGGTGCCTTAATTACGTAGAGAATACTTGAGAAGGGAAGGATGTGAGTGAGGAGACTGAGAAAGGTAGCGATTTCCAGGAATTTTATTTCGATTTTTATTTTTATTTATTTTTTTTTTTTGAGGGGCTGTATTACAAATATTCGGCGTCCTTTACAGTATTTGAATATCCGTCTTGTTAGTCTGGCGGGAGATTTCAGACATGTTACCTTTATTTTCCTCTCTATAATCATTAATATTTATTCTATTTCATTTTTTCTTAGTATTGGGAGTAAAGCAATTAGGAAATCTACCCCCTGAAAAGAAGGATCTTTACTTCCAAAACGAATACATTACAATCAAAACAGCACAGCTAATTTGTTACACAGTGCATACATACGTGCGTACGTACATACGTATATACGTATAATTATACACAATCATACATACATACATACACACATACATACCATACATACGTACGTACATACGTATATACAATCATACATACATAGGCCCTACATACATAGTTGTTTATGTTACATAAATATATATAGACGGATTGATGGATGAACAGACAGACACAGCACGGACGCACGCACACACGCACAAACGCACCCACCCCATCCACCCACCCACACACACACGCACACACACACACACACACACACACACACACAGAGTTTGGCAAAGTCTTTTCAGAGCAGCAGCTTACCTGAAAGAAAAACGAAGCAGCCATAGTGAACACAGATCATTGTTCCCTGTTGTCAGACAGCTGCGTGGCATTCTCATCGCTTGCATCGTTGTGCATGTTCAACAAAGACATACACAGGCAAGCCATCACTGATCAATTTCTTGTTTCTAACCCGGAACACGGCTCTTCTATCTTGCATCATCTACACATTAAATAGTGTACGAACATCTGGACAGAGGATACAGAATCTTGAAACTTACATTCATATATATATATGAAAGATAAGTTAACAAGGAGTATGAGAAAATCAGATCTGCTAACAGTAAAGATATTCTTTGATTCTCAAAGCAGAAATAGTTCCTTGATGAAACCAAGTATTTCACAGGACACACACACACACACACACACACACACACACACACACGCACGCACGCACGCACACACACACATACACACACACACACGGCAGTCGTCACTTATTGACTAAAATTACTGTAGACTTTCCCTCATACAATATTCACGCTCGGGTGGTCAGTTTTGTCTTTTGCCGGGCAGATAGGATAGTGTGTGTGTGTGTGTGTGTGTGTGTGTGTGAGAGAGAGAGAGAGAGAGAGAGACAGAAAGAGACAGAGAAAGAAAGAGACAGAGACAGACAGACAGACAGACACACACACACACACACACACACAAACACACACACACACAAGAAAAAACTAGTGGGTTAGGGGGACTGAGAGAAATGTAGACTCAATCAGACAGGTCGACAAAGCAGAGAAGTCAGTTTGAGACAAACGTCTTTTTCAGTCATAGGCTGAAGAATGAACAGGACATTGAAAAGTGTGAAGAGTGTGTGACTGGACAATTTCTCCACTTTTGGCGTACGGCTGGTAGCATTTATTTCCTCATATATATATATATATATATATATATATATATATATATATATATATATATATATATATATATAGTTCACGCTCTCTTCGTGTCATGGGCACCGCTCCTTGCAGAAAGCACTGATGAAAATACCAAGACCGGTAAAAAAAAAAAAAAAAAAAAAAATCAACAACAGTAGGCTCTTCATGTCTTAAAACTTGTATTCTTAAAAAGCAGCAAATTTTCGCTGTAAAAACAGCTTCTTCTGGCAATTGTAATTGTTTTGCATGCAGCATGTTTTCACCTGCCCAGTTTTACCTGATTTTACCTGACTTTTACTCACTGGTTGCTATTTAACCAGCCTGTAAAGCTTTCACTTCTGTACCCTTGCCTGAAGAAGCTATGGCATTACTCCCACGCCGCTCATTTAGGTTCCCCCATACACGGCCACACCCGGGTTCGTCCGTCACAGTTCCAGCGTCGGCAGTCCGCAGGGAACCATCGATGTTAGGTCGCCAGGAGGCCACACACCAGAGGAGACCCTGCACTGCTGCTGAGTCACTTTGGTTGTATTCAGTGGTGCCTGTTCTGATTTAACGTACTTAAGACACCACCTACTAAGCCCCCTGCTAACGACAATAATGGCTTAGTCGCGGAGCCAGACTGAGTGAGCGTCCCAGAGTGAAGACCGCCACCACGTCCCTCAAACAACAGCCCCCCATGAATCTGCCGACACTGAAGACATTGACAGGACTCACCCCAAGCACAGAAGTGGAGGGGTATCGAAACTGAGGTCACCATGAGAGCAGATTTCAGCCTAAGTCTAACCGGAGTGTTGTTTCAGTTTCAAGGTCTCAGAATTTGCGGGCTGTTCCATGAACGCAACACCACATCTGCTGTAAAAAAAAAAAAAAAAAAAAAAAAAAAAAAAGTTGCGGGGCGGGGGTCGGGGGGCATGGGGGGGTGGTAAAGGGGGGGGGGGGGCATGGAACAGATGCCAGACCTTCGCATCAACCCAACGTGCTGGTCTGGCCTTGAGGGCCTACCGTAGGTATTTGTGTATATGAAACAATACAAATGACTTGAAAACAAAAGTAAAGAAACAAGTAAACAGACTTCTGATTTGGGACTTGTTGATATTAGTGCCTCCCTTCTTGATATCAATACCTCCTCCAGTTGATATCAATGCTTCCTCTTGTTGATGTCAGAACCCCCTCTAGGTGATATCAATACCTCCTCCTCTAGTTGATATCAGTGCCTCCTCTTGTTGATATCAGTACCTCCTCTTGTTAATATCAGTACCTCCTCTTGTTGATATCAATGCTTCCTCTTGTTGATATCAGAACCTCCTCTAGTTGATATCAGTGCCTCCTCTTGTTGATATCAATGCTTCCTCTTGTTGATATCAGAACCTCCTCTTGTTGATATCAGAACCTCCTCTAGTTGATATCAGTGCCTCCTCTAGTTGATATCAGAACCTCCTCTTGTTGATATCAGAACCTCCTCTACTTGATATCAGAACCTCCTCTAGTTGATATCAGTACCTCCACTTGTTGTACCTCCTCTAGTTGATATCAGAACCTCCTCTAGTTGATATCAGAACCTCCACTTGTTGATATCAGAACCTCCTCTTGTTGATATCAGAACCTCCTCTAGTTGATATTAGAACCTCTTCTAGTTGATATCAGTGCCTCCTCTTGTTGATATCAGAACCTCCTCCTGTTGATATCAATGCCTCCTTGTACCACCTTTCCCCAACGTTACGTTACCATTACCCCCTGCCCACCCTCCTCACCCTCTTCCTGAACATGCGGAAACAAAGCGAAGGCCGGAGATGATCGATTCAGTCTGCTGAGTCAGCCATCCCAAGCACCACACCGAATCATTCCGGCGGACTGGTCGTGTGGATGGTATTCAGCTCCACACGTCTGGAACAGTTTACCCCACGATCTTCGCCACTCTCCTTCATTTCAATCTTTCAAAACTGGTCTGAAAACACATCTTTTTGAAAATGCCTATCCATAGACCTTCCATACCTTTTCAGTTATTAGCCATGCAAACTCTCTCTCTCTCTCTCCTTCGGTGTGTGTGTGTGTGTGTGTGTGTGTGTGTGTGTGTGTGTGTGTGTGTGTGTGTGTCTCAGTTATTAGCCATGCAAACTCTCTCTCTCTCCTTCGTTGTGTGTGTGTGTGTGTGTGTGTGTGTGTGTGTGTGTGTGTGTGTGTGTGTGTGTGTGTGTGTGTGTGTGTGTGTAATTATGTAATACGCGTAGTCTCTGAATCTGTTTTTATATTATTGTGCGCGCGCTAAATCATTATTTTTCTTCTTCTTTCTTTTGTGAGTTATTGCGCGCGCGCGTGTCTGTTTGATGTTCATTGTAAAGCGTTTTGAGCTGTCTTTAAGGGAGGAAAGCGCTCAACAAATGTCATTATTATTAACATTATTATCATTATCATTATTATTATCATTATGGTTGACTGCAACGTGCGTGTTCTGAGTGGGGCTACTTTATCGATTATAATGTATCATACATGTATCACCGTTCCAGTTTTATTAGTAAAAAAAAAAAAGAAAGAAAAAAAAGAAGATATATTGTGTTTAAATAGATATCCGTATTTCATTTCATTTAATTTTGCATCATTTTAGATCTTTTTCGTATCTCGATTTTTCATATCAAAATCAACATAATTGTGTTTAAATAGATATCGGTATTTTATCTATTTCATTTGCATCTTTTCAATAGGTGTCAGGATTTTAGTTTATATCATTTCATTCTATTTTACTTTAGTAGTTCGTTGCATATTTCATTTCGTTTTTATCATATAAGTAAAACAACAACATATACTGTGTTTAGAAAAAATATCAGTTTTCATTTTATTTCATTTTCATTTTTTTGATTTTATATTGTACTATTTTCTATTTTGTTTTCATCGTTAAAAACGTACACGGTGTTTAAATGGCTATCAGTGTTTTATTTCATTTTATTTAAATTATCTGATTAGCAAGTTGGGTTTATGCCAAAATCAGGCATCTGCTCCATTTTTCCCCATAAAGCAGATGTGGTGTAGCGTATATTGATTAGTCTTGTGTGCGTGTGTATGTAAGTGAGTACGTGTTTGTGAGTGTGTGTGTGTGTGTGTGTGTGTGTGCCCGTGGCGCATTTCCGTGTTGGAGCACATCAACAAACCAGTTCCATTCCTGCACTGTCAGACCAAGCTATTGACACAAGTGTTGTGAATTAGAGCATCCAAAATCTCTGTCAGTCAAACACTTTGTTGTATTTGTATTTAAATTTCTTTTTATCACAACAGCATTCTCTGTGTGAAATTCGGGCTGCTCTCCCCAGGGAGAGCGCGTCGCTACACTACAGCACTCCCCATTATTTTTGTATTTTTTCCTGCGTACAGTTTTTATTTGTTTTTCCTATCGAAGTGGATTTTTTTCTACAGAATTTTGCCAGGAACAACCCTTTTGTTGCCGTGGGTTCTTTTACGTGCGCTAAGTGCATGCTGCACACGGGACCTCGGTTTATCGTCTCATCCGAATGACTAATGTCCAGACCACCACTCAAGGTCTAGTGGAGGACGATAAAATATCGGCGGCTGAGCCGTGATTCGAACCAGCGCGCTCAGATTCTCTTGCTTCCTGGGCGGACGCGTTACCTCTTGGCCATCACTCCACTTGTTGACCAGCCTGTGTAAAAAAGAAACAACAACAACAACAACAAAAACCCTGTCAAACAGCAAACACACACACACACACACACACACACACCACTCCCCCTTCACCCCGCCCCACATACACGCACACGGACACGGCCAACAGACTGATGAGGAGTTCCAAGTCCCACGTCACGGATACACTAACGGCAGTCGCCAATCTCTCTCTTCGGAGAAGTTTATTTCCGAGAAACATTACACTGATTTCACCGAGTCTGAAGCCGACAATGTCCTCTGTGTGTGTGTGTGTGTGTGTGTGTGTGTGTGTGTGTGTGTGTGTGTGTGTGTGTGTGTGTGAGTGCACGCGCTTGTGTATATGTGTATGTGACAGACAGACAGACAGACAGATGAATGGATGGATATAAAGATACATAAACAGTGTACAGATAATACAGACAGACACACAGATAGATGGTGAGGCTTACACAGACAGACAGACAGACAAACAGAAATCCCCACAGTTGTTCACCCTCCAGATCCTGCAGACTTCACACAATCCACACAATCACATCCTACTCGGTGACCACACAGGCACCACTGTCACTTTCCCCGCCCACACAGCCCACCCTCTCCACCCCCGCCCCCTTCACACCCTCTGTCTGTCCTGTTTCAGAGAGCAAGGCCTCGTTCGGATGTTTGAAGCTTCCGGTATAGAAGCCTCAACTATCCCCCCCCCCCTCCATGTTGGGTACCCCCCCCCCCCCCCCCCCCGTGTCATTCTGTGCTGGCCTCGAATGAGTCCCGGGTTTATTCGTGTGTAGTCACGATCGATGCCCCCTCCCCCTAGCTGAAAAGTCCCCCCTTCTCCGGATTTAATTAATTAGTCTCTTGATAAAGGAAGGGGTTTTGGTCTACCCTTTATTGACCCCCTCACCCCCCCCCCCTCTCTACTACTACTCAAAGGAAGCAAACGTAGGGGCAGGGGTTAGGGCCGGGGGTAACTTTGACAACCTATTATGGTTCTAACTGGGCCAAATTTATCCCTGGGGGAGTCGATGATGATTTATTAACATTTTTATACTACCAGAGCCTAAAATTAAAGCTATTTAGGCAGTAATTGGGGGGTCATTAAAAGCTAGTCTTGAATGTCCTCCATGTCTATATATGACGTGTGTGTGTGTTGGGAAGGAGGGAGGGGACGGTGGGGGAGGGGGGGGGGGTAGAATACAATTGTATTCTGACAGTCGAAGTTTTCGCCCGGGGGCCATTCCAGGATAGTCAACATTGCCCCGCCCCCTCCCCCCACCCCCCTGAGTTATCATTCTGGGTTAGCCAGCTTTC
>NC_134896.1:46358048-46365548 GCF_041734735.1 Babylonia areolata
CGGAACAGAACAGTAAAAACAGACAGATCTGTATTGTTGAAAAATACATGTATGAAAACAGTCTGAGAAAAAGAAGTTGATAAAACGAAATGAAACTGTCCGGACGGAAGGGCGCTGAAACACACAGCACCATGAACACAGAGCTGTGACAGGGAACTGCCGAAGGACATAAGACAAATACATTTGTGGAACTGCCAGGGGACTAGAACACTATGGGAACACTGACGTGTCAGAGCACAGAATTATTGGTGCACGAGGGCTGGGGCTGTGGGAACATATATGTCTATTACCAAGTGTACCGGGGTCACAAGGAATATTGGGGGCTGGGGGGTGGGGGTGGGGATAGCACATAACAAGGTACGAACATAAATCGAAAACATATATCTGTCGTCGTTCTATAGAACCACGGAAACAATGGGTCACGGGAATACAGAACTGTGAGATGAAGAGATGAAGAGATGCAGGGACACAGAGCTTTGCAAGCGGGGATCTTTTTGAACACGTAACTCTGGTAACACGATAGACCAGATCCGGAATGGTGTTACATGAGTGACTGCCCTTCCACGGCGTGGCGACGTCACCAGGCTGACTGAAACTGACCGTGCATCGTAATGAGTGACCAGAATAGAACAGAGGATGACATTCATCAGGAAATAAGATTGGTCTTGCTAAGGGGACTTTAAATGCTGGATCTTTTGTTCCATTCAAATCCAGCATGAACACATGTTCACATACATTTGTGTTTTCGTTTCTGACCACATCAGGTAAGTTGTCCGATGTTTGTTTCTCTTCTAATTTGCTGCATCAGTTAAAAATTTGCTTGTTCACGCTTTCCTATTTTTGGTGGAAAATTATCAAAGTTTAATTTATGAGGAAATGTAATTAAGATAATAAGATACAAATTGTCATACATGTATCGTTATAGCCTACAGATCAAACTTTCTCCTCGCAACATTTTTCGACTTAAACTGATGTGTCTTAAGAGAGAGGAGTGTGCATTAATTTTTTTTTATGGATTCAGAGCTCATATATACAGGACTGTAACGTGATTATTACAAAAGAAGAGAAAGATTGCATTGGACAATTTCACCTCGGTATTTGTATTTGTATTTGCATTTCTTTTTATCACATCAGATTTCTCTGTGTGAAATTCGGGCTGCTCTCCCCAGGGAGAGCGCGTCGCTACACTACAGCGCCACCAATTTTTTGTATTTTTTCCTGCGTGCAGTTTTATTTCTTTTTCCTGTCGAAGTGGATTTTTCTACAGAATTTTGCCAGGAACAACCCTTTGGTTGCCGTGAGTTCTTTTACGTGCGCTAAGTGATGCAGCACTCGGGTCCTCGGTTTATCGTCTCATCCGAATGACTAGCGTCCAGACCACCACTCAAGGTCTAGTGGAGGGGGAGAAAATATCGGCGGCTGAGCCGTGATTCGAACCAGCGCGCTCAGATTCTCTCGCTTCCTAGGCGGACGCGTTACCTCTAGGCCATCACTCCACTCTTTATGGCCATGTCTGGATTCAGAGCTCATAAACACATGACTGTAACGTGATTATTATAAAAGGAGATGCAGCGAACATTCACAAAATTATAATTATTGCATGATGACGGTAATATCGACATTATGACAGTGATACTAATATTGTGAAAAACAGCAGCATAACCTGACCTCAACACTGGGCAGGTGTGTAATATCAACATGATGACAAGGTGTTGACTATCACACAGAGATTATGGCAAAGCTCTCACAGCATCAAAACAGTATCAATATCAGTTCACTCAATATTGATAACGTAATGGCAACACCGGGCCAACAATGTAAATTTCATGAAAATGATAATTATGCACGTTAAGGATAACGATACCAACATCACGGCCACAATACGAACATCATAAAAACGATATTAACACCATAACAGCAGTAGAACACTGTGACAATGTTAATGCCATGACAATATTTTGTACACTTTGAAAAATGATATCAACATGACGCCCACAACATCAACACTGTATGAATGATGTCAGCTCACTGACGACAAACACCACCACACGGGGATTCACAGCAACAATGACGCACATAGCGCTGACAATAACCCCAGTGTGGGGTCTTGCAGTGAATATTGATGACGTTACAGCACAAGGTACATCACCCGGCGTCAATGTCCACTCGCACAGCCCGATCCAAAGTTCATGCCACCGGAAATCTCATCAGGTCAGCATTTTTCACGTGCGTGGCCTGTCGAGATAACGAGCTAAGAGGTGTTGCTGTTAACCTCACTCCCCTGTCTCTACCTCTTCCCCACACAAACTTTCCACCGTTGAATCCAAAGCATGGGACTGTGTAACGTGTATTGACTGCAGTCAGCCTCACAGCAGCACGGTGGGGAGGTGGTGCACGTGCCGGTCAGTTGACGTCCATCGTTAACTTTTTCTCCCGCACAGCTGCATGCCTACTACAACTCCCCTGGCCCAGCACTACATGGAGACCACTGCAGAAAAAACAGGGTGCTTCACTAAAACGGTGAAAATCGGTGGAGAATTATTGATTGAAGTGGTCGAACAAAGTTTCGTTTTCATGCTTCCGGAATCTGTAAACGGTTCAGTTTAAAATGCGAACTGTACCAAACAAGAATGAATGAAACTTTAATAGTGTGTTGGCACGGGAATACTTGTACCTGGTCCATAGGGGAAGTAATCACGGTACGAGTTACGTACCTGGAGTAGAATGAGTCTTAAACGGGGAATCGTATGATTGGAATCAGTTGCATCTTGAATGGGAGAGAGTCAAGATATTTTCCGAGCCCTGACATTGAAAAACCTGAATGATTTCGTGAGTGGTGGAGGGACTGGTGGCTGTGTCGGGTTGTGTTCGTGGGTTGAAAGATTTTTTCCCCGAAACTTTGGAGTTGTGTCTGTGTGAGCGAGTCTAAGTTTTCCTCCGTATACTTTGCATCGACCGTATGACAAGCTATTAACCCCTTGACTGCTGACGAGTATCCTTGTCAGTGAAGGCTGTCATGTCACTGGGATAAAACTGTTCTTACAGGATGTCTTCCTTTATGTGGGCCTCTTCTCGGGATGGTATTACTTTTCTTCGGCAAAGTCAATGACACGTCTTAAAAGTACGTACACAGTTGTAACTGTACTTCACACTCACACCACACTGACCTCAGTTCACCACAGTTCAGCAGGTACAGGGTTAATTCAGGAAACAGGAAGACCTCTGTTCTGGTCCAGCTCTTTCCTGGCGAAAAGGTTTCAGTGTTAGTCCATTTAAATTGGATTTTCTACCCTGTTACATTTAGAGTTTGAAATATTCAAAGATCATGTGGCGTGCAGTCAGTTGTTCAGCGTTTCTTCGATCCTTTGTATATTATTTCAACGCCTTGGGCTGAGAGTTTTATGCAAAAAGACGTTAAACATGTCAAGAGCATTGGCGGTAATGTCCAGAGAAACAGTTTGAGAGTTGAAAGCTTTGGCGGTAATATCTAGAGAAACAATTTGGGAGCACTGACGGTAATGTTCAGAGAAACAGTTTGAGGACACTGACGGTAATGTTCAGAGAAACAGTTTGAGGACACTGGCGGTAATGTCCAGAGAAACAGTTTGAGGACACTGACGGTAATGTTCAGAGAAACAGTTTGAGGACACTGGCGGTAATGTCCAGAGAAACAGTTTGAGGACATTGGCGGTAATGTCCAGAGAAACAGTTTGAGGACATTGGCGGTAATGTCCAGAGAAACAGTTTGAGGACATTGGCGGTAATGTCCAGAGAAACAGTTTGAGGACATTGGCGGTAATGTCCAGAGAAACAGTTTGAGGACATTGGCGGTAATGTTCAGACTTCTGTAAAAACCTTAGCAAAATTAACACCGGCTGCAGTAATCTTGTACCTGGAAGTTTGATGTAGTATTTTTGAAGGGTGTCCGTCTTTTTCTTTTGTTTGATATTTGTTTTACGAAAACTGAATGAATGAATGAATGAATGAATGTGTGTGTGTGTGTGTGTGTGTGTGTGTGTGTGTGTGTGTGTGTGTGTGTGTGATAATGATGATAATGATAATAATGGTTCATTCAGTTTTTGCAGGTCATCTGGCCCATATGAACATGAGAAATGCTTGAAGATAACAAAAAGATATAAGAGAGTGAAAAAAAAAGTTTTACTGCTAAAATCACGTGCATTTCAAAAGACACATGTAGTTGCAAGTGACAACACTTAAGTATATTTAACAGTACTTGTAGTGTTAATGTACCTACACTTTCTAAGTTTCAAACATTCAGTGTGTGTGTGTGTGTGTGTGTGTGTGTGTGTGTGTGTGTGTGTGTGTGTGTGAGAGAGAGAGAGAGAGAGAGAGAGAGAGATTAACCAGTCTACACAAAACACAAATGTTAGCGAAATTGTCAAGCTAATAGCTCATATTGTGCCCAGAAACAAAATCACAGCGTCCATTCCATTTGAGGATTTGTGAATGTGCTAATTTCATTGTTAACAGAACGTTTGAAAAAAAGGGAATCTTTAGAAACTAACTGGAGATACCTTGACCCTTATCTCATCTTATCGTGTCGTATCTTATCTTAGAGATATGTATATATTTCTAGAGAGAGAGAGTATAATATATATATTTATAGAGATATATACATTATAGTATGTCCAGTAAGTTTCTAAAGATATATATATATATATATATATATATATAGAGAGAGAGAGAGAGAGAGAGAGAGAGAGAGAGAGATGAAGTCAAAGGTACAGACAATCCGACATCCGGATTTTGTTTGGGCGAATCTATTATTATTATTATTATTATTATTGTTATTATTATTATTATTATTATTGTTTCTGCAAAGCGCTAAGTGTGAAAGAGCAGATAGCATGTGCGAAAGATGGGATAAGATACGACACGATAAGATGAAATAAGGGTCAAGGTGACCGTACGTCGTCAACATCGAAGATCTAAGATAAGATAAAGCAAGATGAGACAAACTAAGCTAAGATAAGAGAGGAGAAGATACTGCTTTATTGTTTGTAAACTCACATTAATTTGTCTTTTACGGCGAATATTTGTATTATTCAACAACCAAAGTAATATACATACCACGGATAACCCTTCGTGTCCGCTTGATTCGCCACACCTCCGTGTCGTTCCGTGCTCTGTGAGTGATGGTTCTCTTATGCCGTTGTGCCCAACGTCCCAGTACAGCCACACCAACCCTTGTTCAATCGCAGTCCCAGCGTCAGGGATCATTCACAGTCAGGCCGCCATAAAGCAACCCGCGAGTGAAGATCCTGCACCACGGCTGAGCCGTTGTGATGGTGTTCACCGGTGCCGGTTCTGATTCAACAGACGTAGGGCATACCTTTTAAGACAATAATGGCTAAGTGACGGGGCGAAACAAAGCGAGCGTCCTTATCTGGGGTGGAAACCACCCGACAGCCTTCCACGAACCTGCCGACACCGTACACTTTGACAGAAGCTCTTCCACAGGCGTGGAAGAGAGGGGTGCATGGGGGGTGCGGGGTGGGGTGAGAGGGTGGGTGGGAGGGGGGGTCACAGGGCACACAGTTTACCACAGTGCCTCTGTGTTGAGGGACGAGCATGAGGATGACATCAATGCTGCCATGGAGATCCGTTGACAGGCTGGAGGCTGTGTGACATCGCTGTGCTCTTCGCTTCATTGCAGTGTCGCTGTCTCCTGGCTTCTGCTCAGGTCCGAGAGATGCAGACATCTGCAGGGTAATCTGAGCAACGCCCCAAAAGGCACATCGGTGAGACTGGACGATAATCTGTCGACTGGTGAGGGCCCAGTCTTACCATTCAGGACCACAGAACTCTCAGCTCTGAATGAGAGCCTGGCGGGACTGTCAAATGTGCGGGGTAGGCACTGGAGACAGGACCCCCTCAGTGCTGGAACCGGTAGTCCACTGTTGTTACTTTTCTCCTCTCCTTCTTTCTTTCACTTGCTATGTTCATGGTACAGTTGATGTTGATGTGGTTTTTGACGGGGTCAGCTCTTTCTGAAAATACTTGTACACATTGTATTTGTATTTCTTTTTATCACAACAGATTTCTCTGTGTGAAATTCGGGCGGCTCTCGCCAGGGAGAGCGCATCGCTAAACTGCAGCGCCACCCATTTTTTTGGTATTTTTTTCCTGCGTGCAGTTTTATTTGTTTTTCCTATCGAAGTGGATTTTTCTACAGAATTTTGCCAGGTACAACCCTTTTGTTGCCGTGGGTTCTTTTACGTGCGCAAAGTGCATGCTGCATACGGGACCTCGGTTTATCGTCTCACCCGAATGACTAGCGTCCAGACCACCGCTCAACGTCTAGTGGAGGGGCAGAAAGTATCGGCGGCTGAGCCGTGATTCGAACCAGCGCGCTCAGATTCTCTCGCTTCTTAGGCGGACGCGTTACCTCTAGGCCATCACTTGTATGTATTGTACACGCTGTTTGTTGAGATACGTACACCAGTTACAGTTTCATTTAGTGTCAGGTGTAATGGGATGTATAGAAAGGACTGACCCCCTCATCCCCCTCCCCCGCCTCTCTCTCTCTGTTTCTCGCTCTCACTCTCTCTCTGCCTGTCTGTACCTGCCTGCCTGTATATCTGTCTGTCTGTCTCTGTGCGTTCCCCTTCATTCTATTTCCGAGCGGGTTTTTTTTTAAAATAATATTTTATTGATCCTATCTCCACATGCAATATAATGTGAAACACAGCCACCACCACTGGAGAATGAAATCGATCAGTGTCCTCGTGAATTAATCACAGTCAGCGCTGGCAACAAGTAGTCTGGCTAATGCCTTGTTGCCCGGGTGAAAATACCCGGCACAAAGCGATTTTCAAAATCGATCCAGTCACTCGGTCGGTTATTCGGTCAGTCGGTCAGTCAACCAGTTGATCGGTGAGCACGTCAGCCAGTCGATCATTCAATCAATTCATCAGTCAGTTGGTCGGTGAGTCAGTCGTTTAGTTTGTCGATCAGTCAGTCATTGGTAAGTCAGTCGTCGGCGAGTGAGTCGGTTGGCCAGTTGGTCGGTCATTCAGTAAGTCATAAAGTCGGCAAGTCACTCTGTGGGTCGGTTTGTCAGTCGATCAGTCGATCAGTCAGTCAGTTAGTCACACGCTCAGTCAGTGAGTTAGGCAATCAGTCAGTCAGTCAGTCAGTCAGTCAGTCAGTCACACGCTCAGTCAGTGAGTTAGGCAATCAGTCAGTCAGTCAGTCAGTCAGTCACACGCTCAGTCAGTCAGTCACACGCTCAGTCAGTGAGTTAGGCAATCAGTCAGTCAGTCAGTCACACGCTCAGTCAGTGAGTTAGGCAATCAGTCGCTAGGTCGGTGGGTCGGTTTACAGCAGCTTAAAATAACCTGAACAGGACATTTTCAGCACATCCTACCTCGTCCGAATAAAGATACGTGTGTGTGTGTGTGTGTGTGTGTGCGCGCGCGCACGTATCGGTGGCGAGAGGTAGCGAGAGCGTGTTGTGGGGGGGAGATCTATTCGATT
>NC_134896.1:46378048-46395548 GCF_041734735.1 Babylonia areolata
TCGTGTTGTGTTGTGTTGTGTGTCGTGTTGTGTGGTGTGGTGTGGTGTGTCGTGTTGTGTGGTGTGGTGTGTTGTGTGTCGTGTTGTGTGGTGTGTTGTGTGTCGTGTTGTGTGGTGTGTTGTGTTGTGTGGTGTGGTGTGGTGGTGTTGTGTGGTGTTGTGTTGTGTGGTGTGGTGTGGTGTGGTGGTGTGTGGTGTGGTGTGTACGCGGATACTGACATATATATCCGGGCTGTAGATGGAACAAGAATTCAATTACAACGATTACTTGTATAAAAACAGGTGCGACTGGCAGCCTTTAGGTGGAAAGTAATTCCAGCTACTTAGGAAACTTTAATGAAAAAAAAAAGATGTGATTCAGAAAAAGGAAAAAAATGCTCGAAACAGATGTTGAACAGATAATTAAGACACACACACACACACACACACACACACACACACACACACACACACACACACACACACACACACACACACACACACACATAGATAGATAGAGAGAGAGAGAGACACAGACAGACAGACAGTGTCACAGACACACAGAGATTAAGCGAACAGAATGAATTCTACACAGAGAAACTATATAGCGGACACAAGCTGTTTCAAGCGCTCGTTGTCTGCTGATCATTTCACACTGCTACACCCACGCACATTGTCCGTATTTCGTTATGTTACACTGTTGACTACAACACACGCAAGCACGCAAGAGCACACAGGTACTCGCACACACACACACACACACACACACACACACACACACACACACACACACACACACACACACACACACACACACACACACACACACACACGCAGAAGCGTGCGCGCATTTCTTACTTTCTCTCTCACGCATGCAATCATACAGACCGACAGACAGATAGACACACACACAGACACACACACACACATACACACACACACACACATGCACACGTACACGCACGCATGCACACACAGACACAGACACACACAGACACACACACACACACACACACACACACACACACACACACATCCATCAATTTAGATACCCCATGTAAAGACCGACACCCACATTTTCCGATCAGAGACCACACAGCTCTTTTCGTGGTGAGTGGAGACTGCTGTATCAGCTGCTGCGGCGTACAATGATTTAGGAGGACACCTGAAGGATTGAAAACTGCACTTGGTATTGATTAATCGCTGTTTTCCCTACGCCCTCTCTCTGTCTGTCTGTCTGTGTCTCTCTGTTTCTCTCTCGGTCTGTCTCTCTCTGTGTCTCTGTCTCAGTCTGTCTGTCTCTCTCTCTTCACCCCTCTCTCTCTCCCCCTCTCTCCCTCTGTCTCCCCCCTGTCTGTCCCCCCCTGTCTGTCCCCCCCTCTCTCTCTCCCCCTCTCTCTCCCCCTCTCTCCCCTCTCTCTCTCCCACTCTCTCTCTCCCACGCCCCCCTCTGTCTGTAAGTTCTACATCTTTAAAGCCGACGACCCGAAAACCTTTTCAGGTTTGCCCAGATCGGTTGCACGGCCAGCTATAAAGTTACCATTACCCCCACTTGATTTCATTCACCCGGACATTTTTATTTATTTTGTTTATTTATTTATTTAGAAGGCAGGACAGCTGTTGACCCCATAATTTTATTTATGTTGTCAGGGCATTGAGAATGCAGAGGCTGCAACAGCAGGATTTTCATCTGTGGTTGATCTTCATGTTAGTAACATGGTGTAGTGTAGTGTAGTGTAGTGTAGTGTAGTGGTAGTGTAGTGTAGTGTAGTGTAGTGTAGTGTAGTGTCCGGTATTGTTGTTTAGTAAATATTGTATTGGAGTGTAATGTGGTTTATCTCTATGTTAGTAACATGGTGTAGTGTAGTGTAGTGTAGTGTCCGGTATTGTTGTTTAGTATATCTTGTATTGGAGTGTAATGTAGTGTCATGTTGTGTAATGTAGTATGATGTAGTGAAATGCAATTTAGTTCAATGTATTGCAGTGTAGCAGAGTGCAGTGTAGTGTTGTGCAGTGTAGTTCAGTGTAGTCCAGTGTAGTGACGTACAGAGTGATATAGACAGTACACTTCAGTAGTATTGTGTAGTGTTGCGTTTTTAGTGAGAAGTATTTGTGAAGCATGTTAGCGTTTCTTGGGAACCCGAAGTAGTGCAGTGTAGTGTAGTGTAGTGTTGTGTGGTGTGGTGTAGTGTAGTGTAGTGTAGCGTTGTGTGGTGTAGTGTAGTGTAGTGTGGTGTGGTGTAGTGTAGTGTAGTGTAGTGTGGTGTAGTGTAGTGTAGTGTAGTGTAGTGTAGTGTGGTGTGGAGTAGGGAGGTATAGTACAATGCAGTGCAGTGTAATGAAGTGCAGTATAGTGCCGTGCAGTATAATACAGTGTAGTACAGTGCAGTGTAGTGTAGTGCAGTACGGTGTAGCACAGTGTAGTATACTGCAGTGTAGTATAATGTTGTGTTGCGATACTTCGTTTGATTAAAAAAACAACAAAAAACCCCAAACATTTCCTTGTCCTGATTTTTGTGGTTCAGTGTAGCAGGTTGAAGTGTAGGTATAGTATAGTTATAATGTAGTGTAGCATATAACAGTTTAATGTAGCGTAGCGTCTTGTTATGACTAAGTATAAGTATCTATGAAGATAGTATTCCGGTTAACTTTTTGTGTAAGCGCCAACACACTTTTTTTCCCTTGTATGTGATCCAGGTCTTCCAACGTGCTCGACAGAAATAAAACTGTTCGTGTTGGCAGTGAGCCGCGGTTCTTATCTCTCATCTTCCTTACCTCCCCTTCTTTATTCTCCGTCGGGTCCAAAAGGAAATCCACGCACTCTGTGATGCCGTCTGCCGTTATTTTTTCCCCGTCCTAACCACCACCTGCACTTCTTTCTTTCTGTTTCCGAAGCGAGGAGGATTTTTGAGATGGCTACTAAGTACGTTATTTAGAGCTCTCCATTTTCCCTTTTTTGATTCGAGTTTTGTTGGGTTTTTTCTCTCTCCTGTGGACGGATTATGAGAAGATCCCAGACTTGTGAAGTTTGGAGAGCAGCGGAGAAGTTAGGGAGTGGGGGGTAGGAGGGGGGGGGGGGCTGAAGGAGAAAAGAGAAAGGATCTTGTTCTTGATTGGATTTGTTGTGAGGGCTTCTGGAGAGGAAAAAAAGAAGAAGAAGAAAAAAAAAAAAAAAGAAAAAAGAAAGGCGATGTGGTGTTCATGCTGTCCTTTTCTGTGTGGTTGCATCCCACTGTGCTGCATTACGTGGATGTGAGCGGTATCATGTCATCCTGTACGTATCCCCGAGGACTGCGTTGTTACCAGAGCTGTGCGGTGCGTCATCGGTGGCTTTTCCATCTGCCCCAAATATAGGTCTTTACCTCTTACACTGGATCTTTCTCCCTTTCTTTAAACGTTGTTTTTCTTTTGTTTCGTTTCGTTTGTTGAATATGCAGGGACACTTTTTAGGTGGTGGGGTCAGTTGATCGTACGCTAATTCAGCGACTGCCGCACGAAACGGAGGACGAGGCCAGAGTAAATCAGGGGAAAATCCTGTTACCAATGTCAATATTTCACGTGCGGTAATGATATAATTCGCTATACAGGCCATTTCGATAAAGTTAACACAACACGCACACTATCCTAGAAAAGGGGCGTACAAGATGGATTGAAAACCTCATCATTTAGTCATTAATAGCCATAGCAACTGTGTTTTTGTTGGGGGTTTCAAACCCCATCATAAAGTCATTAACAGGCACAGGGACTGTATTTTCTGCTGTTCTTTTTTCCCATAGATAGTATGTGTGTTCAGAAAAAAAGCAGATATTCCGCTCCTAAAACCACACAGCAATATGATAAATTATACAGCATTTTCGCAGATTGTAGTGTTGTGTATGTATGGTTGTATGTATGTATGTATGTATGCCTGTGTGAATAGCAGGTATTCTGAGTAATGATTCGTTATTTTATTCCGGCGTTCTATTGTTTAACTTCCGATAACAGGAGGAGATGTTTATTTTTAAGTGTATATATAACGTATGTATATGGAGAAAGGTTTTCACACGGTGCCCGACCGTTTGTTATTTACTGTTGGGACAGCTTGTTTTGTTTCTTTGTTATATCAACTTAACTAAAGGCTTTGTTTGTAACGGAAGTTCTTTACTTTTATTTGTTTAGACTTGAAGAAGAAATACAGTTTGATGTCTTCAGATTTTTTTCAGTTTGATGTATTTTAAAATGAGTCATTATTCAAAGAGAAAAAAAAACACACACCCAAATAACAAGTTGTAGTTCCGGAAGCATTCACACACACACACACACACACACACACACACACACACACACACACACACACACACACACAGGGCTTTATTGTCCTGATCAGTATCACACTGTCCCAGTGATGTACGAGGGGATGTAGGAAGGTGTAATTACATGGCATACATCAAGCCCAAATCCCTAAAGCACACCCAGTATCTATGTCCTAAGTGAAGGATCTCAAAGCTACCGGGTTGTTGGTAGTGGGGTGGGGGATGGGGGTGGAGGTGGGGACAGACAGACAGACAGACAGAGAATTAGATATAGAGATAATAAGAATAACTCACACACAAAAACATCCCATGCACGAACCACCGTTTAAATTCTTACCACCGAGAATATATTCCTATCCAATAAAATCTCCCTACACTTTTATTGTAAGTGTCACTATTTGTATTTGTATTTTGTATTTGCATTTCTTTTTATCACAACAGATTTCTCTGTGTGAAATTCTGGCTGCTCTCCCCAGGGAGAACGCGTCGCTACACCTTTTTTTTTTTTTTTTCCTGCGTGCAGTTTTATTTGTTTTTCCTATCGAAGGATTTTTTCTACGGAATATTACCAGGAACAACCCTTTTGTTGCCCTGGGTTCTTTTACGTGCGCTACGTGCATGCTGCACTTGGGACCTCGGTTTATCGTCTCATCCGAATGACTAGCGTCCAGACCACCACTCAAGGTCCAGTGGAGGGGGAGAATATATCGACGGCTGAGCCGTGATTCGAACCAGCGCGCTCAGATTCTCTCGCTTCCTAGGCGGACGGGTTACCTCTAGGCCATCACTCCACTAGCAAATATTGTTGTTTGGTTAAAAGAACAGAAGAAATGAAGCAGCAGCAACAACGACAACAACATAAAGGCCATAATTTATGTGGTTCATTTGCAATTTATCGACAATCTCTACCTCATTTAAAAAAAAAAAAAAATGCATTTCCGAACATCCGTCACGTCCCTAACGACATTGGGTAGACATTGATAAACTGCCGTGCAGGGAATTAAAAAAAAAAATCTTTCATTTCTTGGTAGAAATCGAAAATTTGGGAAATGGCATTTTGGAAAAGATGGAATAAAGAGGGAGAGAGGGCAAAATTCATTGTTTGAAGAAGAAAGAAAAACAGACCCTGGAAAGGAGACATGACAGTGGGGTTGGCTGGTGCTGAGGGACGTGGGATCTGGAATAAAACCACGGCTGCAAGGGAATATATATATATATATATATATATATATATATATATATATATATATATTCATACACAAATTCTGGAAACGCACTGGTTCGCTGACAGGAACTGTGTAATAGTGACCGCTTTTATTCTTATTCTTTTTTTTTCTTTTTTTTATGCAGAAGCGTTGAAGTCGGTATGTTTGAGAAAAATCGTGTGTGTGTGTGTGTGTGTGTGTGTGTGTGTGTGTGTGTGTGTGTGTGTGTGTGTGTGTGTGTGTGTGTGTGTGTGTGTTGGGGGTGGGATGAAAGGATGTACCGCCACGGCACGGAAAGTTGTGGTAAGGGAGGTGGGGATGGGGTTTTGTTCGTTTTGTTTTCAGGTGAGAATGGAGGTGAGGAGTGCAGAGGCAGAGGTAGTAGGAGGGTAGAGGGGGAGGGCGGGGAGGGGAGGCGGGGGGGGGGGGGGGGGGGGGGGGGGGGGGGGGAGAGAACAGCTGATACGACCTTGCTACATACAATAACAAGGGCCGGTTTCTGACAGACTGAAACGAGGGGGAAAAAACCCTCATAAGTCAGCCTCTCTAACCCCCAAATACACTCACTCACATTTTGCACTTTTGCTTTCTTTTGACGCTAAAAAACTACCATCGCATCTGAGGCTTTGTGCGACACCGTTGAACTGCAAGACGAAGTTTGTGAGATTCCCCTTGGCGGGTGGTTGGCTGTAAACCTTGGATGACGCCTGCCTTTCGCTTCAGCTTCCCATGGATCTTTGATTTTCTTTCTTTCATCAGACCCAGACAGTACGTGGCACTGGCACAGACCAATTATTGTCGGGTCTCAACTGGAGTTATGAGAAAACCTTATTACCTTCTTTCGGCGACGGAACTGATTTTTTTTGTAGTGGGGGTGCGGAGTGTGGGGGAGGGGGGGGGGGTCTGAAAGGAAGTTACGAGAGTAAACGTTCTTTTTTTTTTTTATTCTTGATTTATTTAGATAACATTTTTGGTGTAAATTTCAGTCATAATGAACGTACCCTACTCGGGCGTCTGAACTTGCACGGGAAGAAATCATGCTTTACGTTTTGGTTAGGTACATTTTCTTTTTAGAAAACATGCTTGTTTTCCGGTCAGAAAGTAGACTGGGAGAAAACGTGGCGGTGTAAGTGGCAAGACTGCCCCCCCCCCCCGTCAGTCCCCCCCCCTGGCCCCCCCCCCCCCACACACACAAACCCACCGACATCCCCACCCTCAGGACTTCCACAGACTTATATATATATATATATATTAGTCCGTGTAGGAGTCCCCCCACCCCCCATGCCCTCCATCCCACCCCGATTCGGAACCTTAGATCTTAAACCGCCGTAAGCTATAAGACAGTGTATGATATCAAAAGTCTGTATCTTTTCTTTTTTTTTTTCTCTCGTTTTTTTTTAATCTTTCTTTCTTAGTTGGCGAATTTAGGGCCTAGGGACTGCTTTCCACCGGGGCTACTTTGGACGGGGTAAATTTGGGTCGGGTTCGCTGGTACCGGAATAAGTATTGCTGGTTCCGACTTTGTGTCTACGTCTTTGACTTTTATGGGTCTGTGTTAGGGGTGCCCTCTCCTAAGTGTCCGTGCTTATGGTACGTCTGTGCCTTTATCTCTGCTTGTCTCGTTAAAGTCTGCTTGTCTTCGTCTGCTCTTGTCCCGTTTGTATATGAGAAGTTTCCACGTTTGTTTTATTCATCCCATCTGAATTAGATATAATTCACCTCGTCTGTATTATATGATTTGCGATAGTTGTATTGCGTGATGGTGTACCACGTTCGTTTATATCATACACAATCTACCACGTTGGTACTGGTTCTAATTTACTAACAGACCCATTCTGTAGGGCTGACTAGAAACATCGTATTCATGCAATGCTCTTCTTCATCTTCTTTTTCTTCTTGCTCGTCAGATGGACACCCCGGTATACTGTTATTATTCATACATAGATGTATTTTCAGATACAAATGTTCACAGGTTTGAGCGCATGTCTCTGCCTACATCGCTCACGTTTTACTCTGTCGCGCATGCGCTTTATTTTCTGTTTTTTTTATCTGTTCGTTGAGGTTTTCTCTTTTCTGTTTTTTTCCCCGGACCAAAAGATTCCGCCTTCTGTCTCTCTCTCTCTCTGTCTCTCTCTCTGTGTCTGTCTCTCTCTGTCTCCCTCTCTCTTTCTCTGTGTCTCTGTGTCTCTGTCTCTCTCTTTCCGTCTCCCTCCCTCTCTCTCTCTCTCTGTTTCTCTGTGTGTGTATGTCTCTCTCTCTGTCTCTATCTGTCTGTCTGTCTGTCTCTCTCTCACTTTCTGTCTGTCTGTTTGTCTGTCTGTCTCTGTCTGTCTCTCTCGTGCCATGGTCTCCCCCTCTGCCGCTGTCTATTCCTCCACCCCACCCCTCACCCACTCTCTCACCACCCTCTATCTTACTCTTCCTTCGGGTAATGGTGTACGTTCTGCAGGAGACAGATTCTGTAGATTAGCAAGGACAGATTTGGAACAACAGACCATGCCTAAATAAATAATCAGGTTATATATATATATATCAGTTCCGAGTTCTGTCTCTGTCTCTCTCTGTCCCTATCTGTCTGTCTGTCTCCCTCTCCACCCTCTCTCTTTTTTTTTTTTTTTTACCTGTGTGTGTGTCTCTCTCTCCCCCCTCTCTCTCTCCCCTTCCCATTATCTCTTATTCCACAGGCACGTAAACACAGGAGAGCACGTATGCATGCACACGAACGCGATGGCACCCGTGTTAGCCGAGTTCATCCTATTCTTCTGCGTCGCTTTCTTGTTCCTGTTTTTTCTATCTTTTGTCTTCTAATTAATTACATGTCTGTAGTGGTCTTCCTCATCAATCAAGTGTCTATACCAGTCTTCCTGATTGATTACGTGGTTGCGCTGGTCTTCCTTATTGATCACTGTGGGACTACGTGTGTGTGTGTGTGTGTGTGTGTGTGTGTGTGTGTGTGTGTGTTTGGGTGGGTGGGTGGGTAGTTTGGTGTGGGTGTGTGTTAGTGTGTGTGTGGGTGTTTAAAGTTGAGTGTGTGTTCGTGCATGCGTATGCATGTATGTTTGTGTATGTGTGGGAATGTGTTTGTTCGTGTGTGTGGTTTTAGTAAGAGAGAAAGAGGTATGACGAGAGAGAGAGAGAGAGAGAGAGACAGAGACAGAGAGAGAGAGAGAGAGAGAGAGAGAGAGAGACAGAGACAGAGACAGAGAGACAGAGACAGACAGAGAGAGAGAGAGAGAGACAGAGAGAGAGAGAGAGAGAGAGAGAGAGAGAGAGAGATGTAGATGCAGATGCAGAGAGATAGAGGGAGAGTGTGTGTTTGTACGACTGTGAGTGAAAGATGCATTTGTATGCATCTCCAGGGAGCAACAGTAAAGTTGGCGACGAAAGCCATTGACAGACTATCCGGTCCGCAGGATAGTCACCTTCACCCCTCTGTGTCCGTCTGTTATCTGTGTTTGTCTGTCTATCATTATCTGTCTGTCTGTCTGTCTGCATATGTATCTGTCTGCCTGTCTCTGTCTGTCGGTCTCTGTATGTCTGTCTCTGTCTGTCTGTCTGTCTCAGTGTCTGCCTTTGTCTGTCTGTCTCTGTGTCTGTCTGTCTTTATATGTCTGTATATATCTGTCTGTCTGTCTGTCTCTGTGTCTGTCTGTCTGTCTCTGTGTCTGTCTGTCTTTATATGTCTGTATATATCTGTCTGTCTGTCTGTCTCTGTGTCTGTCTGTCTATATCTGTCTGTCTGCCTGTTTGTCTGTCTCTGTGTCTGTATATGTCTGTCTCTGTGTCAGTCTGTGTGTGTGTGTGTGTGTGTGTGTGTGTGTGTGTGTGTGTGTGTGTGTGTGTGTGTGTGCTGCTGCTGTTGTCTTCAATCTTCGTATGGATTTTTTGTGTCAGCCATCACCCCTCATCTCTCTTTCTCTCAGTTTTATATAACTTTTTTACTTCTTATTTCTTCAAGTGTTTCCGTAATCCCACCTCTCAAACCATTACCCCATGAACACCAAAAACCAGGCTCCTTAAAGGCACTAATGATGATGGATCAACAGACACAATTCGCAAAATTTACTTTTTATCTGTTTTTTTTTTCTTTCCTGACTAAGCTTCAGAAGCTCAATTTTGTCAATGGTTTACCTTCAGACTATATCACAGAACGTGACTGATAAAATTGATGATAATATTATTTTTGATGATACTGATGATGATAACGATAATAATAATGATAACGATAGTAATAGTAATGATAATGATAATAATGATAATATATTTATCATTATAGCGCCACAATGCAAGTAGAAGCAAGTTGTAAGCGCTTTTACAAATGCAGCACTTGAACTGATTAAACACAACATAAGATGAAGAAACGTAGAGCTTGATGAAGAAAAAAGCGCAATCATTCATGAAATAAAAGCACAATTGATAAAACCCATAAAGTAGCCTGTACTCTCATTACAACTGACACACTCCAGCATACGTGTTTTTTTTTAATATAAAACCTCAGGAAACAACTGAGTTAAGGACCCTCACAGTTGAGAATTTTTTTCTACACGTTTGACAGAGAAACAGTCGTAACTTTACACACAAAGAATATATTAGATGACGAAAGAAAGTAAATTAGAGTGGGTACATGGGGTAAAAAAAACAAACCGTTCGAACCACAGGACAACTCCCACCCCCCCTCCCCCCTTCCCACCGCCATTTTCTCCAATCGTCCATCACACACACACACACACACACACACACACACACACACATTACACGCACACACACACACACACATTACACGCACACACACACACACACACACACACACACACACACACACACACACACACACACACATACATTACACACGCACACATTACACACACACACATTACACGCGCGCGCACACACACACACACACACACACACACACACACACACATTACACGCACACACACACACACATACACACATACATTACACCTACACACACACACACACATACAACACACACACACACACACGCACACACACACATACATTACACACACACACATACACACACACACACATACATCACACACACACACACACACATCACACACACACACACACACACACACACACACACACACACACACACACATAGCCATATAAACGTGCTATCCAACGTTGAAAAGAAAGCGTCGGACAAAATCAATGGGGCTGTCAAGCAGACCGCGTTTTGTGTGGCGGAGAAGGCGATTGGCGGCCATCTTGGCGTCAGTGAAAGAGAGAGAGAGAGAGAGAGAACAGCTGTGTTGAAAACAGGCCTTTGGTCGTAGCTGTTGTAGTTTGGTAACCCAAGCAGATATGACTGCGAGAACTGTGCCAACAGGCGCACACACTGTGTGTCTCTGTCCGTCGGTCTGTCCATGTGTCACACGCACGCATTTTATGCCAAATTTAATGTGCATGTCCTGAACATTTCGCTGTTGAGTTTGGTTTATTTCTATGGCTTGACGCTGACGTCAAAAGAACGAGCTTGTGATACAAAACGAAAGCGTCAGTTACACACACACGCACACACACAGACAGACACACACACACACACACACACACACACACACACACATGTTATCAGAAGACCAACATGACATATCCTCGATCTGTGAATCGAGATCGGAAGCAGTGGGCATGTAATATCCGTCTAGAAGAAGACCGTATGCATGTTTGACAACACTATAACACTGTAACTTAGTGTAAGCGCTGTTTCACAGAGCAAGTTTGACGCAAACGCTTCAAGTTTGTGACCGTTGGACCATGCGTAACTCAACTGTTGAAAGACGGTTCCTGAAAAGAACATATGCAAGTCTGGAAGTGAGGTTGAAAGAGGATTGGCGAAGTGTTGGCGTGTGTGCATTCTCACCATGCAGCACGTTCACTTTTCTCTTTCTATTTTTCTTTCTCTTCGCTTTCCTCGAACAAAAATGTGTTACATAAATAATAGAGTGTTTGGACAGCTTTAGTTGACAGAATTGTAATGTGTGTGTGTGTGTGTGTGTGTGTGTGTGTGTGTGTGTGTGTGTGTGTGTGTGTGTGTCTGTGTGTCTGTGTGTGTGAATGCTTGCGTCTGTGTGTGTGTGTGTGTGTGTGTGTGTGTGTGTGTCAGTGTGTGTGCGCGTGCGTGCGTGTGTGTGCGAGCATTCGTGCGCGCGCGCGCGCGTGTGTGTGTGTGTGTGTGTGTGATTTACGCATACCCGGAATCCACTATTTTCACCCTACATGTAGATACAGACCGTCGAGTCGCGGTTACAAGCTTTCGAAGAACAATATTCGATAACGATTGGGAGCCTTCGCATTGTACCAGTTGTTCAAGACACATACTTTTATTTAATTTGCTCAGTATCTATCTTTTCATTTTGAAGGTCATTTTGAGGACTCTTATTTCCTCTTCTTTGAAAACTGAACTTCTGTGCATGTGCAGTTTTCCACTCCACTGAACTGAGAACTTAGCTGATGATCGACGGACGTTTGCGAATGTGTGTGTTATTTTCTCTCTCTCTCTCTCTCTCTCTCTCTCTCTGTGTGTGTGTGTGTGTGTGTGTGTTTGGGGTGTTGTTGTTTCTTAGTTGTTGTTTGGGTGCTGTGTTTTATCTGTCGTTTGTACTTTCTTTCTTTCTGTCTGTCGTTTTTGTTCTTTTTCTTAGTCCCTTCTTTCTTTCCCTTCCCTTTTCTTTTTTTTTTTCTCTCTCTCTCTCTCTCTTATTTTCCGTTTATGTTTTTGCATTCCTTCTCTCAGTTTTTTTTTTTTACTTCCTCCATCCTTCCTACCTTCATTCGTTTCTTTTTTTTCGTTCCTTCTTTCAATTTTCTTTGTTTCTTTCAACACCGTAGTTTTCGTCATGATGTGGCGTGAGTGGGTGGACATGACACAGAATTCCTTAACTTCCTCATTATGCTGACAACAGTGCGAGAATTAACCCCTGACCCTCCACGCTCTCTGAAGGAAAATGTCTGACAGACACACATACTCGGTGTTATATAAACTCAATCTAATTTGGTAAGTCAGGCAAAGAAAGGAATTACGGGGATGGGGTGATGGGTGTGTGTGTGTGTGTGTGTGTGTGTGGGGGGGGGTGTATCGTGGTGGGGTGTTGGGGGGTGGCGAGGGGGGTGAGGAGGGGGGGTAACTGTGCTATCCAAAGGGAAGTCATCCGATGTATTACATGATGTATGTAGCCCACCTCTTCAAACAAACGTTTGATGTGAATGGCACAAGAGGACTTTTTTTTTCCTTGGGAGGAGGAGGAATTTTCTGGCTCTGCGTCTAGCAGTTTTGAATAGTCCTGGACATAGTCCAGCAATTTTGAATAGTCTTGGACATAGTCCAGCAGTTTTGAATATTCCGGGACATAGTTCAGCAATATTGAATAGTCCGGGACATAGTTCAACAATATTGAATAGTCCGGGACATAGTCCAGGACATAGTCCAGCAAATTTGAATAGTCCTGGACATAGTCCAGCAGTTTTGAATATTCCGGGACATAGTTCAGCAATATTGAATATTCCGGGACATAGTTCAGCAATATTGAATAGTCCGGGACATAGTTCAACAATATTGAATAGTCCGGGACATAGTTCAGCAATTTTGAATAGTCCGGAACATAGTTCAGCAATTTTGAATAGTCCGGGACATAGTTCAGCAATTTTGAATAGTCCGGGACATAGTCCAGCAATTTTGAATAGTCCGGGACATAGTCCAGCAGTTTTGAATAGTTCGGGACATAGTTCAACAATAGTGAATAGTCCGGGACATAGTTCAGCAATATTGAATTGCCAGGTACATGTTTATATGGTCCAGGGAATTTTAAGGCGCTACCCAGTGAAGCACACTTAACTGACTTAAATGGCGACTTCATCATAATGGAGGCAGGAGGTGGGTGTCAACAGAATAATGTTTTTATTTTCATTTTTTTATGTTCAAGTGAAAAAAACAACACACAGGAGAACACTGAGAACTTTGCTTCTGTCTTCCCTCCTCTCTCTGTGTCCATCTCTGTCTCTCCCTCTGTTTCTCTGTTTCTGTCTGTCTGTCTGCCTGCCTGCCTGCCTGCCTACCGGTCTGCCCGTCTGTCTGTCTGTCTGCCTGCCTATCTGCCTGTGTGTCTGTGTGTCTGTCTGTCTCTCCTTCGAAAAGCGGAGGATAGTCTTTGGGGAAGGGATGTGAAACAGTGCATGCACTCAGTAATGGACGGTTTCAATGAAGTTGCTGACAGAGATGTGTGGCTGTGATGCTGTGATTGATCCTCGGCTTGATGAGAAATGGCTTTTGGAAAGATTGGCTCTGGGGGGTAAAAAAAATCATATCATTGTACCCGTCTGTTTGTTTGCAGTCTATTTTATGCTGTATGTTTGGCTGGTTGACTCTGGATTTAGCTTGAGCTTTTTTAATGTAATATAACATAATATAATGTTATATATATATATATATATATATATATATATATATATATATATATTTGAAGGGACTATTTGTTTCTTTTCTACTGAATAAACTAGTCTGAGTCTACCTTTTGGTCTGTTTTCTGTCTGTTCGATTCTCCGTCTTTCGGTCTGTCAGCCTGTCTGTTTCTTTCCTTCTGGTTATGGGCGCACGTTTGTATAATATTTCACTGACACATCTAAGAACATTTTATATATTAAGATTACTGAACGGTATTGGAAACACACGAAAAGAGACATGTACTTGTTTGAACATTTATAGAAATCACATTATTTGCATTGATCTATCACAGAGCAATAAACAACAACAACAAAAGCAAAAAAAACAACAAAAAGAACCCGTCTATGAAGAGTTAAGTTGAACTATATCAAAGGGAAATTAAGAATATCCCTCTCCCCATTTCTCTCACTCCATCTTTACCCATATTTCCGCCCCCCCCCCTCCCACCCCACATTCCCCCCCCACCCGAGAATACCCCCTAGCCCCCCCCACCCCCCCGACCCCCCGAGCCCCATACGACACGCACCACGACTCATCATTGCATAGGGGTTCCTTTCTAGTTTTCGGTTTGATTAGCGTCTTGAGTGATTGATGAATTCTGGTGAGTCGGGGACAGAGCTCTTGTGCCAGTGTTAGTCCCACCGACACCCATCACACACACACACACACACACAAACTCTCCCTCTCTCTCACACACACACACACGCATACACACTCTCTCTCACAAACACACACACACACACACACACACACACTCTCTCTCTCCTCTCTCTTTGACTCACTCTCAACCTTTGCAGCTGTCGTGACGTCAACCTTAACGTGACCTTTTCTGTTTTGTGTTGTTGTCTTTTCCCTACTCCCTCAGATTGCCTGCAGGAGAGATACAATCCGCGGTTTCAGGCCCAGTCTCAGGTTTCAAAGGAAAGCTCCGTATTTATCTCGACACATGACACAAAGCGCGCTTTGTGTTGGCATGATTTGTACAGATCCCGCTTGAACGATTTTTTCCCCTCTCTCTCTCACAGGAGTAAACATTCAATCGCGCGTGCGCGTGCGTGGCAGGACCTTTGTTGATGCTCGTTCCCTGGCCTCCACTGTGACCTTTGAGCCACGGCCCCAGCATAAATAGATGTGTGATTGATTTTGCGCAGCGGGCACTGTCTGAACGTTCAGGTTGCCATGCTGCTACTTCCATGGAGAAGAAAAAAAATGGCAATAAATTTGTGTCACTTCCATATGACTCTATCTGTGTGTGTGTGTGTGTGTGTGTGTGTGTGTGTGTGTGTGTGTGAATCCTGTTATTCCCGCTGCAGATCGAACAGAAAAGGAACCTGGCATGGAATGGTATAATTTATCAATCCCCTGTTTGATTTTTTATTCACATGGTTCACATAAAGTTAGGGACGACTTCAGAAAAGCAGGCATGTTTCCGTAAAATTAAGAAAAAAAAGGAGAGTTGACAACTAATGCAGGCTATATACGGATGTCTCAGGCCATGTCAGTCATCTGAATGAGACAATAAAGTTATTCTTATCTCGCACGGAACACGCAAACGGATTTTTCGAGCTCGCATTCACCTTGAACAGCTTGAAAATGGATTTGAAGAGTCAATGTTTCGGCCATGAAAGACAATTATTATGAAGTAGTTTATGAACAATGAATGCGGTTTTACATCGTTAAAAAAAAGATGCAAGACAACACCTATAGTTATAACTGATGCTCATTACACTAGCTCCATACACACCTGTTTGCCTAACTACAGCATCATTTCACCATACACGTAGAGGCCTAAAGGTAACGCGTCCGCCTAGGAAGCGAGAGATTCTGAGGGCGCTGGTTTGAATCACGGCTCAGCCGCCGATATTTTCTCCCCCTCCTCTAGACCTTGAGTGGTGGTCTGGACGCTAGTCATTCGGATGAGATGATAAACCGAGGTCCCGTGTGCAGCATGCATCTAGCGCACGTAAAAGAACCCACGGCAACAAAAGGGTTGTTCCTGGCAAAATTCTGTAGAAAAATCCACTTCGATAGGAAAAACAAATAAAACTGCACGCAGGAAAAAAAAAAAAAAAAAAAAATGGGTGGCGCTGTAGTGTTCTCCCTGGGGAGAGCAGCCCGAATTTCACACAGAGAAATCTGTTGTGATAGCAAAACAAAACAAAACAAAACAACAGCAACAACAAAAAACAAACAAACAAACAAAAAACACACACACACACACACACACACACACACACACACACACACAAATACACAAGTACAAGTTCCGAAGTGGTCCTTTATTTTTTGTGAATCCTGTACAAAAAGGAAAAAAAAACCGTTGAGTGTTTTTATTTTGTTTTTATTTTGTTTCTTCGTTTGAGGAAGAATGTGACTGCAACATCTGGTGACGCAGTCGATTCGGGCGAATGGCTGAAACGGGGAAAACTTTGAAGCTGCCATTTAAGCTCTTCACTTTCACTGGAGGGGGGGGGGGGGGGGGGGGGGGGGGGGGGGGTGGGGGGGGGGGGGGGAGTTGGGGGTTGGGGGGGCAGGGACGGAGGGGGCATGTCAACCCCTTTGTTGTGTTTCTGTTGTTTTCATTCTCCCAGCAAGGGGATGGCTGAGGGGTGGGGGTGAAGAATAGAAATACTATGCATTACTTGCTGTTGGTTATAGATGTGTGCATTGTTTTATTTGCTCATTGGGACAGAGGTTGCAGATGTGAACATTCCACCTGACCAATGAGAAGTGTAGGTTTCATCACGATAAAAGACAGATAAGACTTAATGCTAGTTGCAGCAGACCCACGTCAAAACAACAACAACAACAACAACAGCAACAAAAACCAAACAAAACACATCAGTATCAGCCACCATCCCATGGGTGGTATCAACATGAAACGCAAGGTTATTATAGCTAATTACTTTGTGAAAATAACTTGCAGTATGATTAAAGGGGAGGGAAACACTGACATGTTTCATTTTCCGTTCTGCATTAGAGCCCTCACGACAAGGGGAGACGACAGTTTTACTGGCAGCTGCTCTAAACAAATCAACACATCATCCTAAATTGTAAATATTTTTTGTGTATTATGGTAACTGTCTCTCTCTCTCTTTCACACACACACATGCACACACACACACACACACACACACACACACACACACACACAAACAATCAACAACCCCCCAAAAAAAACCAGCAGCTCAAGAGGTTGGGTTGACAGGTGGGACATGAAGGAAGCGAAGATCGAAGCCTGCAAATAACACGACCTATAAGCTCGCGAGCCAGCGGGACTCTCACAGCAAAAAGTAGAAAGAGAGAGAGAGATGAAGAGATCTGCTGGAAGGAGATCGTGCTTTCTTGTTGTGGAGCTGATAAAACATCTTTAGTGCCGCATCAGTCCGGAAGGTCACACCACAGGCTCTCACACCCTGAAGTCCCTGACTTGGTCCGTGTCGGTTTGACATTGTCAGTGAAGCTGTCTGTCTTCTTGTGAGGGAGAAAGAAGAAAGGAGTGACGGTGTGTGTGTGTGTGTGTGTGTGTGTGTGTGTGTGTGTGTGTGTGTGTGTGT
>NC_134896.1:46400548-46403048 GCF_041734735.1 Babylonia areolata
GCTGTGCTGTGCTGTGCTGTGCTGTGCTGTGTTGTGTTGTGCTGTGCTGTGCTGTGTTGTGCCGTGTTGTGCTGTGCTGTGTTGTGCTGTGCTGTGTTGTGTTGTGCTGTGTTGTGCTGTGTTGTGCTGTGTTGTGCTGTGCTGTGTTGTGTTGTGCAGTGTTGTGTTGTGCAGTGTTGCGCTGTGCTGTGTTGTGCTGTGCTGTGCTGTGTTGTGCTGTGTTGTGCAGTGTTGTGCTGTGCTGTGTTGTGCTGTGTTGTGCTGTGTTGTGCTGTGCTGTGTTGTGCCGTGTTGTGCTGTGCTGTGCTGTGTTGTGTTGTGTTGTGCTGTGCTGTGTTGTGCCGTGTTGTGCTGTGCTGTGTTGTGTTGTGCTGTGCTGTGCTGTGTTGTGCTGTGTTGTGTTGTGCTGTGTTGTGTTGTGCTGTGCTGTGTTGTGTTGTGCTGTGCTGTGTTGTGTTGTGCTGTGTTGTGCTGTGCTGTGTTGTGCTGTGTTGTGCTGTGCTGTGTTGTGCTGTGCTGTGTTGTGCTGTGTTGTGCTGTGCTCTGTTGTGTTGTGCTGTGTTGTGTTGTGCTGTGCTCTGTTGTGCTGTGCTCTGTTGTGCTGTGCTGTGTTGTGCTGTGTTGTGTTGTGCTGTGCTGTGCTGTGTTGTGTTGTGCTGTGTTGTGCTGTGCTCTGTTGTGCTGTGCTGTGTTGTGTTGTGCTGTGTTGTGTTGTGCTCTGTTGTGCTGTGCTCTGTTGTGCTGTGCTCTGTTGTGCTGTGCTGTGTTGTGTTGTGCTCTGTTGTGCTGTGCTGTGTTGTGCTGTGCTGTGTTGTGTTGTGCTGTGCTCTGTTGTGCTGTGCTGTGTTGTGCTGTGTTGTGCTGTGCTCTGTTGTGCTGTGCTGTGTTGTGCTGTGCTGTGTTGTGCTGTGCTGTGTTGTGCTGTGTTGTGCTGTGCTCTGTTGTGCTGTGCTGTGTTGTTCCTTGTTGTGCCGTGTTGTGTTGTATTGTATTGTTTTGTGTCATGTGTTGTGTTGTGTTGTACTGCATCATGTTGCACTGTGTCGCGTTGCGTTGTTTTGCTGTGAAGTTTGTATTGTATTGCATTGTGTTGTATTGTGTTGTGTTATATTGTATTGTGTTATATTGTGTTGTGTTTTATTGTATTGTGTTGTATTGTTTTGTGTTATATTGTATTGTGTTATATTGTATTGTGCTGTATTGCATTGTGTTGTGTTATATTGTATTGTGTTATATTGTATTGTGTTGTATTGTATTGTATTGCATTGTATTGCATTGCATTATATTGTGTTGTATTGTATCGTGTTGTATTGTATTGTGTTGTGTTTTGTTGTGTTGTATTGTGTTGTATTGTATTGTGTTGTGTTGTGTTGTATTGTTTTGTATTGTGTTGTATTGTGTTGTGTTTTATTGTATTGTGTTGTATTGTTTTGTGTTATATTGTATTGTGTTATATTGTATTGTGTTGTATTGCATTGTGTTGTATTGTGTTGTGTTATATTGTATTGTGTTGTATTGTATTGCATTGTATTGCATTGAATTATATTGTGTTGTATTGTATCGTGTTGTATTGTATTGTATTGTGTTGTGTTTTGTTGTGTTGTATTGTGTTGTGTTGTGTTGTGTTGTATTGTTTTGTATTGTGTTGTGTTGCATTGTATTGTGTTGTGTTGTGTTGTATTGTGTTGCATTGTATTGTGTTGTGTTGTATTGTGTTGTATTGTACTGTACTGTACTGTATAGTATTGTACTGTACTGTACTGTATTGTATTGTATTGTATTGTATTGTATTGCACTCCACTGTACTGTATTGTATTGTATTGTAGTCCACTGTACTGTACTGTATATTGCTCTGCCGTACACAGCACTGCACTGGCCCAGGCCACAAAGTTGACATGGTTTGGCCACAGAACTGAGAGATGAAGGATTGCAGTCGTATGACCTTACTGGTATTGATTTGGGGAGATGGGGTTCTGTGTTGTGTTGTGTTGTGTTGTGTTGTGTTGCGTTGTGTTGCGTTGTGTTGTGCTGTGTTGTGTTGCGTTGTGCTGTGTTGTGTTGCGTTGTGTTGTGCTGTGTTGTGTTGCGTTGTGTTGTGCTGTGTTGCGTTGCGTTGTGCTGTGTTGTGTTGCGTTGTGTTGTGTTGTGTTGCGTTGTGTTGTGTTGCGTTGTGCTGTGTTGTGTTGTGTTGTGTTGTGTTGCGTTGTGTTGTGTTGTGTTGCGTTGTGTTGTGCTGTGTTGTGTTGCGTTGTGTTGTGTTGTATTGTATTGTATTGTGTGGCATTGTTTTGTATTTCATGTTAGCTTAAGGTGTTGTGTTCTGTTTAGCGTGCCTTGTTGCGTTCAGTTATGCTTTCGCTCAGTCGTTCGTGAATACTGAAACACTGCATCGTATGATCATGATAAGGAGTCTTGCTTTGCATTGTTTGATAATTTTTTCAGGTTGTGAGTGCGTGCGTGCGTGTGTGTGTGTGTGTGTGTGTGTGTGTGTGTGTGTGTG
>NC_134896.1:46410548-46413048 GCF_041734735.1 Babylonia areolata
GACAGAGCAGAAAGAAGGAGAGAGAAAGTGGAGACATGTAAAGTGAGAGACTGACAGAGCAGAAAGGAGAGAAAGTGGAGACATGTATAGTGAGACACTGACAGAGCAGAAAGGAGAGAAAGTGGAGACATGTAAAGTGAGAGACTGACAGAGCAGAAAGAAGAAGAGAAAGTGGAGACATGTAAAGTGAGAGACTGGCAGAGCAGAAAGAAGGAGAGAAAGTGGAGACATGTAAAGTGAGAGACTGACAGAGCAGAAAGGAGAGAAAGTGGAGACATGTAAAGTGAGAGACTGGCAGAGCAGAAAGGAGAGAAAGTGGAGACATGTAAAGTGAGAGACTGGCAGAGCAGAACGAAGGAGAGAAAGTGGAGACATGTAAAGTGAGAGACTGACAGAGCAGAAAGGAGAGAATGTGGAGACATGTAAAGTGAGAGACTGGCAGAGCAGAACGAAGGAGAGAAAGTGGAGACATGTAAAGTGAGACACTGACAGAGCAGAAAGAAGGAGAGAGAAAGTGGAGACATGTAAAGTGAGAGACTGACAGAGCAGAAAGAAGGAGAGAGAAAGTGGAGACATGTAAAGTGAGAGACTGGCAGAGCAGAAAGGAGAGAAAGTGGAGACATGTATAGTGAGACACTGACAGAGCAGAAAGAAGGAGAGAGAAAGTGGAGACATGTAAAGTGAGACACTGACAGAGCAGAAAGACAGAGAGAGAAAGTGGAGACATGTAAAGTGAGACACTGACAGAGCAGAAAGAAGGAGAGAGAAAGTGGAGACATGTAAAGTGAGACACTGACAGAGCAGAAAGACAGAGAGAAAGTGGAGACATGTAAAGTGAGACACTGACAGAGCAGAAAGACAGAGAGAGAAAGTGGAGACATGTATAGTGAGAGACTGACAGAGCAGAAAGACAGAGAGAGACAGACAGATGTTGGAGCGATATTATATCCGTGTGGTGGGAACTTTCACAGGCAAGAATGGGCAGGGGTGGGAGTGTGGTGGTTGTGGCAGTGGTGGAGGTTAGTACGAGGGAAGGGGAGGTGCGTGCGTGCGTGTGTTTGTTTGTTTGTGTGTGTGTGTGTGTGTGTGTGTGTGGAGTGGGGGTAGGGTAAGGTGTGGTTGGGGTAGAGCCAGGAGGTAAGGGACAATTGATGATGATGAAGGCAGGGCGGAGGGGAGACAGGATACAGGTGTACAAACACACACCTCGGTGTATGGCTCTGGTCTGCTACACACAGGATTCGTGTGTGTCAATATCATTACATAAGGGTTGTGTGTGTACGCTTCGCCAGCGCGCATATTCTGAACACTTACACACACACACACACACACACACACACATACATACACACACATACATACACACACACACACATACACACACACACACACAGAGGCACGCACATACACACATACATACACACACATACACACACATACATACACACACACGCATACACACACACATACACACACACACACACACACACACACACACACACACACACACACACACACATGCACCATGTTTCTCCTTGTACCGGCTGTTGTTGCTGCGATGTTAGCAGTCAGGCGTGCTGACTGGGAACCACAACATGTGTGGGTTTGATTAGGTGCTGTGTGTGTGTGTGTGTGTGTGTGTGTGTGTGTGCATGGAGGTTATTTCTCAATGTCTCTGTTAGTGTCATCTGTTGGACTATCTCCAGCACCATCTGAAAGGACAATCTTCAGCCGATAGGTTGAGTGTGCTCATGAAAGAAATGTTTATCCTTGTTCTCTCTCTCTCTGTGTCTCTCTGTCTCCGTCTCTCTCTCTCACACACACTCTCCCTCTCCCTGTCTCTCTGTCAACGTAATTTTTATCTGTCTCTTTGTCTCGCTCTCTGTCTCTGTCTCCCTCTTCTAGCTCCAGAGAGAGAGAGAGAGAGAGAGAGAGAGAGAAGGCCACGCCCTTGACAGTAAAACTCAGCTGACAGAACGAGCACAAAGCACATACATCCCCCCCATGCCAGCACCACCTTTCACCTCCTCCCTCCACCCGCCGCACCCCCCCCTAACCCCCCCCCCCCCGTCCTCCCTCAACCCCCTCCACCACCACCCCCTTCCCCTCCACCCCCTCCCCACCTGCCCTCAATAACGTTCCATCCAGTCAATACAATGCTGTTTGATGATGACTTCACATTTTCCACACTGGAGGAGATACGGCGCTATCGTGTTGCTTCACGTGCTGTGTCGTGCTGTGCTGTGCTGTACTGTACTGTGCTGTGTTATGCCGCGCTGTACTGTGCTGTGCTGTACTGTGTTGTGCTGTGCTGTACTGTGTTGTGCTGTGCTGTGCTGTGCTGTACTTTGTTGTGCTGTACTGTGTTGTGCTGTGCTGTACTGTGCTGTGTTGTGCTGTGTTGTGCTGTGCTGTGCTGTACTGTACTTTGTTGTGCTGTGCCGTGCTGTGCAGTGCTGTGATTTGCTGTATTGTATTGTACTGTGTTGTGCTGTGCTGT
>NC_134896.1:46428048-46455548 GCF_041734735.1 Babylonia areolata
GGGTGTCCGCCTTTGTTCGTGAGTGTAGGGGTGGGGCGTGGGGTAGAGGGTCCGTGTGTGTGTGTGTGTGTGTGCGTGCGTGTGTGTGTGTGTGTGTGTGTGTGTGTGTGTGTGTGTTCGATTTCTTTATTTCTTGTTCTTGCTCTAGACCTCTCTTTTTATTTCTTCGTTTTTCTTTCAAAATACAGTTCTTTCTCACTTTGTTAAATCTTCACCCACAGAATAAACAAATTAATGCTCTGATTCCCTCTTCCAGTTAGGTGTACAACATTGTTGATTACATCTGTGTAGATCATAAGATGGGCCTAAATCTACGCACGTCTCCCAGCCAGTTACCTAACTGGATGAAAAGACCCACCACCACCACCACCAAGGTACAGTCTGATCATGGAACACAATGTTGGTTAAAGAAAAGGGAACACCACCAAATACCAACCAACCCAAAGAAACAACAACAAAACACTCACAAACACACACACACACACACGACGACGTAATTAAAAAAAAAAAGAAAAAAAAAAGAGGGGGGGGGGGGGGGGGGGGGGGATGTCTATTTTGGTGGTTTCAAGACCGACAACCAGGCGAGAATTGTTGATGGCAGGGCCGGAAGGCGATTGGCGTGACTTCCCCTTTCAAGACGTGGCGGTCAGGAAGAGGAGATCTCCTGCAAATGGAGGGAATGGGATTAAGGAGGGGGTGGGGGTGTGTGTGGGGGGGGGGGGGGTGAGGAGAGTGAACGAAAAGAGTAAAAAAAAGAAAAAAAGAAAAGAAAAAAAAAGTCACATTCACGCGTGAATGCATGTCAGCAAAAAGCCAGTGGAAGTGCATGCATGCACGCATGCTTCTGTTGCTTGTGAGCGCGAGTTTTTTTGTTTTTTTTTAACACACACACACACACACACACACACACACACACACACACACACACAGAGATTCACATTGATTCGTAAGTGTGCCGCGCAGAGAGAGAAGTTGGACATTGGATTAATGTACACCAGCATAAGACCACAAAAGGACTAGGATCAGGAAGAGAGGTCGAGGATGTGTGTGTGTGTGTGTGTGTGTGTGTGTGTGTGTGTGTGTGTGTGTGTGTGTGGAGAGGGGGCGGGGGAGGGGGTGGTGGTTTAAATGTGGGTTTCAGGCCCATCCTCCATACAAAGGGGATGAGACAGACGGTGCAGATGATGGGTCACGAAAAAAAAAGAAAAAAAAGAAAAAAGAAAAGAGGGGGTCAGCTGACATCGGACATAGAAACCACAAAATACATCCACAACAGATTCCTCTACGTGAGATTCGGTCTGTTCTTCCCGGGGAGAGCGCGTCGGTACCGTGCAGTGTTACCCTTTTTTTCTGCTCTCTTTTTTTTTTCTGCCTCCAACTAAGCGTCTTTGTTTTCCGATCAGACTGGATTTTTCTACAGAATTTTGCCAGCTTCGCACCACAGCCCAAGGCGTAGCTGAGGGGGAGAAAATACTGGCGAATGTGCGATTCTGTCCCGTGTGCTCAGATTATTTCGCTTCCCAGGTGGACACTTTACCGGTAACCACGCCACCACTCCAATACATAGTAATTTATTTGTAATGATAATAAAATTGTACAAACTAACTACAAACTATGTATATACAACCGGTAAAGCCGTCAGCTGAGTCAGACATGATACTAACAATAAACGTGTTACGTTTACATCATGAGCAGACACACGTTTTTGAATAAAGGTAATTTGTGTTTGCACATTTCTTCTGCCATTGCTGCTGTGTGCACATGTCAAATGATCGGTATCAGGACAAGCCTGGAGCTTCCCTTTATTGAGGAAGTGTCTGGGTTTGTTCCAATGCACCTTTTGTTTACCTGTGTGCTAGCTGAATCGGTAGCGTTAGCAGCATTGACTTGAAGGTGTGCAGGTATACCTTGTGCATCAAGTGAGTTTCCACCCTTTATTGTTTGTTAACCATTTACTCTCCAAGTCTCATTGTTCTTTCATTTTGTATTAATATTTCCAATGATAAATTACATTCATCGTATATGATCGTGACACGTGAAAAAAAAGAATCATCGTGACACATTACACTCTCGTGGATAGTATATGTTGTCACAGAGAGAGAGAGAGAGAGAGAGACAGAGACAGAGACAGAGACAGAGAGACACACACAGAGCGAAACACGGCTCACTTCGTCATCTCCAGTGCAGCAGCAGCAGTGATAGACAACACACACTTGGCGATTCCTTCCTGACTCACACAGCGGGAGTGATGAGAGAGAGAGACAGACAGACAGTGATAGATAGATAGAGCGAGACAGAGAGAGACAGACAGACAGAGATAGATAGAGAGAAAGAGAGAGACAGACAGACAGTGATAGATAGATAGAGCGAGACAGAGAGAGACAGACAGACAGTGATAGATAGATAGAGTGAGACAGAGAGAGAGAGACAGACAGACAGACACAGACAGACAGACAGACAGAGACAAGAGGCTGAGTGTGAATTGATCAACAATGAAGGAAAGCACTCAGTGTGGGTCATGGTAACACGAACATTCCTGATAGAAAATGCGGGAGAGATTTATGAATGACAAAAAAGGTAGGTAGAGAAGAACAATGGAGCTAATTATGTTAGCTGCTTTTTTTTTGCATTGTGCATTTGTCTGAATGTTTGTTTACCTTTGGCATCCAGGCCTGTTGTCTGTCTTTGCCTTGTCCTTTTCAGCCGGTCTGACATTTGGAACACATCAAGCTAGGAACTTTGAAACAAAATCTTTCGAAACAGGTTTTGACATTTTGTGTCATTAATGAAAATGGGAAGCTTTCTTACCAGTATTTTACGGGGTCGTCATGACACCTGCGCATTTTGGTTAATCGTTTTGCTTAGTTCTTTGTTGGATGGCGTTTTCTGCTGACGTTTCACAAAACTGAAAAGCAACATAAAAGCTGCCAGTTTTCACAACATGCCCTATAATCATTTCCGTACCCCCCCTTATCCCCACCCCCTTTCCATTTCCCTCTTCTCCTGTAAAAAAAAGGGAAGAAAGAGCAGATGGCGACACGTGATAATTTTACACGGTAATCAACTCGTCCGCGTTTCTCTTCTGCCAAGTGAAGACAAAATACTGACGCTACGTTGTTTTTGAGAACAGCGTCACACGCAGACCAACACAGTAGCCAGAGGCCAGTTGCATTGCTTGCTTCTAACTTTTTGACAGTCACACGTGACTAAATACCTACGTTGACCGAACTACGCCATTGGTCAGTTCCATACTGCACACAGTTAGTAGCGGGTGACGACCATACTAGGCTCTTCCGTCCGAGCAATGCAACTGGCTGCAGAGCTTGAAGAAACATGCCAACGGCTTTCACTGCTTTCATTTTGTTGTGTCTATGTATGTCAAACAAACAAACAAAACAAAACAAGCACAAAAAAAGAAAAGAAAGAAAAAAAGAAGAAAAAAGGGAAAAAAAAGAAAAAGAAAGAAAGAAAGAAGCAGAACAGGCAAAGCCGTCTACCATGCCATGTGAATACTTCATCCATGTCCGTTCTTTGTCCAGATTTTGGGTGGTACATTCATTCATTCATTCATCTTCTTCTTCGTTCGTGGGCTGCAACTCACACGTTCACTCGTATGTACACGAGTGGGCTTTTACGGGTATGACCGTTTTTACCCCACCATGTTGGCAACCATACTCCGTTTTCGGGTGTGGTGTATTTATTCAAATCTGTATGTAATATAACCGCACCCTTACTTTTAAGACACAACAAAGTTGACGTAAAAACAACAACAACAACAAACGTGGCGACATTACAAAATTCATTACATTTCTTCAGGCACATTTTAAATGGCGATCACTTCACCGTATGTAGACTTTTCACCCCGATGAAGAGCTGAGAAAATTTGTGCCATCAACAACAACAGCAACCGCTACAGCAACAACAACAACAGCACCAGTAGTAGTTGTATAAGTAGTAGTAGTACTACTAGTAGTAGCAGCAGCAGCAACAACAACAACAACAACAACTACTACTACTACTACTATTAAAAATCAGGTGAACAAACGATCATGTGATTCACACCACAAGCCTACGTCCCTCTCTCCACGCGGCATACTAATAATTAACAACAAAGCCAGAATAATAACCATCAGTAATTACTACCGTTACCGTTCGTGTGACGCACATACCGCCAGATGGCGCACATCACGTCGACATACCGCTCATGTGTGACCGCCCAGGTGGGACACTTCACGGCACTGGTTTAACGACCACGTCACACTGGCTGCACAAAGACGTGCCCTTGATCCTTTGTATTGTATTCTGATGTGTTGTATTGTATTATACTGTACTGTATTGTATTGTAATGCATTGTATTGTACTGGCAACAACAAGGTCATCATCATCATCATCAACAACGGCAATAATAACAATAATTATAGTAGTAACAGTACTGCTGTGAAAATAGCAGTGACGGTTATAATAACAATAATAGCCGCAGCAGCACTACTACTAAAACAGAATTAACAACAATGATGATGATGATGAAGAAAAAGACGATGATGGCGGAAACGACAGACACTGATGATGATGATGATAATGATGATGATGATGATAACAATACAGACACTGATGATGATAACGAGACAGACACTGATGATGATAACAACACAGACATTGATGATGATGATGATAACAACACAGACACTGATGATGATGATGATGATGATGATGATGATAACAATACAGACACTGATAATGATTACAACACAGACATTGACGATGATGATGATGATAACAACACAGACACTGATGATGATAACAACACAGACACTGATGATGATGACAACACACACTGATGATAACAAGACAGACACTGATGATTATTACAACATAGACTCTGATGATGATAACAGCACAGACACTGATGATGATGATGATGATAACAAGACAGACACTGATGATTATTACAACATAGACTCTGATGATGATAACAGCACAGACACTGATGATGATGATGATGATAACAACACAGACACTGATGATGATGATGATGATGATAACAACACACACACTGATGATAGATAACAACAACGCAGACAAGACTAAACAGAGCAAGGCTGGGAACATTTCCCTATCCCCTCGTCACGAACCCAACTCCTCAGACACAGCACGGAGGAACCAATTAAACAAATAATGTCTGACAGGAAAGGCACAGGCCAGGGTACATCCTCCCGACTTTCAAGAATTCCCCTCTGTAATTCTCTGCAGACCGTGGAAACAAAGGAACCGTTGGACGACGTATGTTTTCTGTCAAAGGTGTTTATGATGAATGCGGGAGTTTTCAGCTACAGACAGAGGAGAGAGAAATCAATGGAAAATACTCCCAGTGGCTTATATATTACACTTCTTTTTAAAACTACAGGCCACTTGTCAAGAGCAGCCAAGGTGGAATTTTCACTGTCCGTCTGTCTGTCGGTCTGTCTGACTGGTTCTCTCTGTCTCGCTGCCTCTGTTTGTCTTTCTGTCTGTCTGTCTGCCTGTCTGCCTCTCTCTCTCTCTCTCTATATATATATATATATATGTGTGTGTGTGTGTGTGTGTGTGTGTATCTATCTATCTATCTATATATATATATATATATACAGAGAGAGAGAGAGAGAGAGAGAGAGACATATAGTGGTCAGGGTTCGTTTCGGCATGCTGTCATGTCCTTGGAAAAGACTTTTTACACCGATTTTCCTCACCTCACCCAAGTTGAGAAGGGATAGCTGACTGGCTGGAGGAATGACAGAAGAGGCCTGGGCCCCGCCTTCCTGTGTCGAGCCCTGCAGCCAGCTGCATTGCTCGGTCGAAAGAGCCTAGTATGGTCGTAACCCGCTACTAACTGTGTGCAGTATGGAACTGACCAATGGCGTAGGTCGGTCAACGTAGGCATTTATTCACGTGTAACTGTCAAAAAGTTTGAATCAAGCAACGCAAGTGGCACCTGGATATGAATTCATTGTTCCGACGGCCGTGAAAGGTTATGGGACCTTTAACCTATACACCCGCCTCTGTTTGTCTCTCTCCCTCCCCCTCCCTCTCTTTCTCTCTCGTTTGTATACCTCCGATTATTGTGCAATGGTTGGTCGATCCGTTTTTAAACAACAACAACAAAATGAACTGCACAAAACAGAAATCGTGGCTGTTTTACATCACTCGTTCAGTTTGCGTTCCAAGTAGTCCTATATGTGTTGGTTTTCCTGTCGCACTTCAGCCAGTTTGTTGGAGATCTACCCGCACTCTTCTTGTGTGATTGATGGGAAGATTTTGTTGTATTGCACGTTGTTGATGAATACCAAAACACCGCCTCCCCGCCTCCTAAAATTAAGTTGACAGTCGAAGACATTTTTGCTGAACAGCATGTTAAAAGGTTAAACAAAGGTTAAAGGTTCCTTAGCATTTTGCTGTCATAATCATATTCATCGTGTCTAGGGCTCGGCACAGGAAGGCCGGGCCTCATCATCTCCTGCCGCCACTTTAACCTTCCCCGTCCGAAGTCAGGTGCCCAATCATACGTGGGTGGCTTGAGGAAAAATAGCAATGTGCTTTTCCAACTAACACAACACTGTGCCGAAACGGGGATTCAAACCCTGATCACTGGTCACTGGATCAGAAGTACAACCCCTAACCAATCCTGCCACGGAGCCCCCTCGGACTGTGTGTTGCAAACTAACCCACCCCACCCCTACACACACACACACCCTTTTCCCTTGGGGGTTACAGTTAGGAGTGACCAGTTCTGGGTGTCGCGTCGTCTTCGTTTCTGTTGTTTGAAGTTAGCAAAATAATAAACCATTAGGACGTACAGTCTTCCATTGTCAGCATTACGTTGATAAATCACCGGATGTTTGGTATCTCCGTTGGTATGACTACAGCATCTAATCTGAAACATTTTTTTATCGTAGCAGTGGCATCCTTCTGTATCGTAAGATCGTGCATTACTGCCTGTCGGTATCCACAGTTTGGAGCTTGAACAGCATCTGCAACAGCTGAGCGGTCCTATCGTGAAAGAGCAGTCGGTTGTGCGTTTCCGTGTGCGTGTTTGATAACTTTAATGAGATCAAGCCATGACATTATGCAGGTGTTATTTTCAGTTGTTTGTCAGCTTTTTTGTTTCTAAAATTTATTGTTGACACGATGCGTGGAATTGGCGTTTCAAAAAAACAGGAAGCGTTGTCTGTCTGCATTGTGTGCACTCACAGACCCCGTGTTTCTTGGCGCCAGTGCCGCAGTCTGATAGGACACCAGCCAATTGTGCTTGCGTTCATTCTGTTTAAAAAATCATATCCCGGTGTGCGTTAGGGCACACACACACACACAGAGCACAACAGGTGCTCGATGACAGACAGCTTAACATCCATTTCGTTGTTGTGAAATGGCAGTGTGGTTGGGGATGAGGGGCGGGAGAACAGGAACAGTAACTGGTGGCCTAGCGGTAAAGCGTCCGCCGAGGAAGCGAGAGAATCTGAGTGGTCGTCATCGATCTCCACTCTGGTCAATATTTTCCCACCCTCCACCAGACATCGAGTGGTGGTCTGAACTCTAGACGATAAACCGAGGTCCAGTGTTCACCACGCACTTAGCGCATGCAAAAGAACCCACGCCAACAAAATTGTTGTCCCTGGCAAAATTCTGTAGAAAATCCATTTTGACTGGAAAACAAATGCACTTACAAGCGGAAGAAAAACAGGAGAAATAAAGGGTGGCACTACACTATAACAACGCGCTCACCCTGGGGGAAAGCAGTTCGAATTACGTCCCTTGGATTTCATGCATATCTCGGCAATGGCAGTGCCCCCTCCCCAATGATGTGTTATCTGACCGAAAGGCACCACTCACAACTTAATGTTTTTCTTCAACTTCCACAAGAAAAACTTCATTATGCAATGACCCTCCCCACCCACAAAGCTGCTAGCAATGGTTGACACCAGAATTAAGGAGAAAACAAAAACAGAAATGCCTTACAAACCTGAATGGAAAAGAAGCAAATGAATGTTTGAATCTTTGCTGTGCCTTACGATTGGGGATCTCCAGTGAATTATACTACAGAAAAGAACATGAATGTATTGTATGATGGGACAAAATACCAGCTATTACAGCAGCTGACCTTGACCTTTATGTTTCGGGGTTCCAAAGCGGTGCAGAGTGCGAGGCCAAAATGTGTGGACGGCGGTGAGTGGTCAGATCTGTGGTGCTGTAACCCAGTCATTTCCGGGCAAACGACCACTGACCAAACGGGAAAAGTGCTGTGTGTGGTAACATTTACTGGGGTCCTCACAGGGAGAGATGCAAGCATCCAGGAGGCTGAGCAAATAATCGGTGTGAAGCGACACAGGGTGATAATAGCAAAGGGGAGCAAGTGCAACTAAAGTGACTCTTCAATTCAGTCCTTCTGGAAATGACATTGCAAAGAGGAGTACAGAAATCAAGAGAGAGAGATTATTGCAGATCAGTGGATTGTTACTCAATGTATTCTTATACTTACGGCAACTGTGCATCTTTGTAAAGGTTTCGATATCAATATAAAAGAGAGGACGAGAGCAGGTGCATGACCTAAGCATAAATCTAAATCGCTAATCACTTTGAGAGACAGGTGCGGTCTAATTCAGTTCAGTTCAGTTACTCAAGGAGGCGTCACTGTGTTCGGAAAACTCCATATACGCCACACCACATCTGTAAAGCAGATGCCTGACCAGCAGCGTAACCAACGCGGTTAGTCAGGCCTTGAGAGAAAATAAAATAAAGTGAAGTAAGATAAGATAGGTAAATAGATAAATAGATAGATCAGTAATTAAAATAATGAATCAGTTGATTAAGATAGTAAATTGAAACAGAAATAGAAAAAAATAGTAGAAATCTAAAAAATAAAAAGAAATTAAAAAAAAAGTAAATAAATAAATAAGATCACGAAAACACTTTTCTGAGACATCTGCTGATTATTGTCATGTCCGTCGTTTCCTTTTGACCCCCCCCCCCCCTCCCAATCTCACTCCATCCTGTGGATGTGCTTCTGTGTGCGTCCATGCGCGCGCGCGCACGTGTGTGTGTGTCCTCTTTTCTTCTCTCTTGCGCGCATCTCTTCGCTTTCTCTCTCTCTCTCTCTCTCGCTCCCTCTCCCTCTGCCCTCCCACCCAGCACTTCCCTGACGTTGGTGATGATGATGTTGTTGTTGGCAGTTACAGGCTGGGGTCTCTGGCGTTTCTTCCACACACACACAACGTCAACATGTTTCAGGCCGTGGTTTTCTTCTGGCCACGTTTCTACCCGCTTCTCCTATCCACACTGTCTTTGTTCAACAAACACTTTCTGCTTGTTCGACAAAAAGATAAAAACATCACCCGGCATGCGTGGGAGGGAGGGAGGGGGCGGACGGGTGTGTGTGTGTGTGTGTGTGTGTGAGGATGAGTTTGAATGCAGTAGAGTTGTGCTTTCTCCACCAACCACTCCCCCCAAGAACATTTTGTTAACATTTTATTTCAAAGCGTGGTTCATGTAAGTGTGTAATGCATTCACCGAATAGATATCAGAATAACACGAACTCGTTTTCATTTCTAACACACACAAAGAAAAAACAACAACAAAGGTTAGTAGGAAGATCTACCCTAACGGTGAAACAGCGACTGTAATTTGAAAATACATGGCCGTGAACAAAACGTTTTTGTTTGGTTTTTTGATGAGCACTGAACCAAGCTTTCTAAAACCAACATTCAGGGTAACATTTTATGGACGATAAAACAATGAATAATGGCGTTTCTATTCAAAAGAAACGAAAAACAACAAGAACAAATGACAAACTTGAAATAGAACTGTTTGGACAACTGCTAGAATGGTGCAGTGTGAGGGTTGTCAGAAAAGGAGGGGGTGATCGGAAATCATCTCATCTGGAAGTTGGAACCCTGTCCTCTGTTGGCAACATGAAGCAACAGCCCACTGCACTGAAACCGGTCTTATGGACCAGAACGTCGCTTTGGGATATTTGAATACGATCTGCATGATAGAATATGGTTTTAATAATATATTGTGAAAAATCTTTTGTTACTGTACGACGTTTTAATAAAAAATGTATTTTATCTGCAAGAAAAAGCGTAGATAATATTCTGTGAATAATTCCTTACTACGGAACAAAATCTACCTATAATGTAATGACTGTATTAACAAAAAGCTTCAATACTGTTTCATAGGGAACTGCTTATCTAGCTTTTTGTTTTGTTTCTCTCACCGTTAAAGGACGATGTCCTTCCAGATTGGTTTTTATATTTTTTTTTAAAAAGGATACGTTTCCATTCTTTCCTCCTTCCTATGCCTGGAAGACAAGTTTTGTCACGTAAAGTTGCGTGCAGAGCTGGAGATAAAAGCAGGCATGCGTGATTAATAGTGTGAAGGGGAGAGAGAGAGAGAGAGAGAGAGAACAATGAATGAACAATGAACAAATGTTTTATTGAGGGTATTTTATTGAGAGAGAGAGAGAGAGAGGACGAACGAACTTTTTTTTAATGAGGGAAGTGGAATAAGCATGCACATGCTTTAAAAAAAATTGTTTTTACATCCAGCCCTCAGGGCAAAGAGAAATGAAATCAAAATACTCAGAGAGAGAGAGATGATGATGATAGTGATGATGATGATGATGACGATGACGATGATGAAGTACACACATGTCATTCAGATACAGAGAGAGAGACAGACAGACAGACAGAAAGAGACACAGACAGACACGGAGAGAGAGGGAGAGAAACGAATGAATTATCTAACAGCGAGCAGACTCCTCTCCACCCTGAAGCAAGCCGACTCAAAGTGTTCAAAGGGTGTCCGGGGAAAGTGACGGGTGGTGAACCCCAGCAGTGTCCTGTTCAAATCAAAGGCACAACCACGTATGCCAGTCACGTCCTCAGAGCTGGGCTGAACGGAAGTGGCCGCCATGCTGATATGATTATCCTCTACCACCACCACTCCACTCCCCGCCCCCCTCCCCCCTAGCTGTCAGTCGTCTGACTCCCTCCTTCCTTCCTTCCTTCCATCCTTTCCTCATTCCCCCCCCCCCCCCCCCCGCCCACCAATGTCTACTGTTGAATATTTAACGTTAGTTCCCACAGGTGCCAGTTGCATTGCTCGGACAGAAAAGCCTAGTATGGTCGTCACCCGCTACTAACTGTGTGCAGTATGGAACTGACCAATGGCGTAGTTCGGTCAACGTAGGTATTTAGTCACGTGTGACTGTCAAAAAGTTAGAACGAATCAGTTCAACTGGCTCCTGGAAGGAGACAGGCTCAGCAGATAGCTTGAGAAACATTATGGACAGATACTGCTGTGAAATTCTATCTGTCTTTCGCTCTGTGTCAGTCTCTTGGGCATTTGTCTCTAATTTCTGTGTTGCTGTCTTCGTATTTCTGTCTCCATTTCTATGTCGGTATCCTTGTGTCTGTCTCTACTTTTCTCTTTCTTTCTCTGCTCTCAGCTACGCCTCTCTCTCTCTCTTTCTCTCTCACTCTCTCATATGCGTACCTTTTAGGAAAGTCCTGGAAAGATTAGGATTGCATATATGTATATATATATATATATATATATATATGTATCTATCTATGTATCTATCTATCTATCTATATCTATATATAAAATACCATGCCAGGGTCATTAAGGCAGCAGAAAAAACCGAGATGAAGCAGAAGAAAAATCCTGGGATTTACGACAGTGACTGAGTGTTTGTGGTCATGGACCAATCTGCGTGCTTGCAAGTGTGTGTGTGTGTGTGTGTGTGTGTAATGCATTTAGCGATTTAAACGGCTGAGAGAGAGGGAGAGAGAGGGAGAGAGAGAGAGGTAATCACAAAGGGAATCCACGTGACAAGACCTTTTAACACGCGAAACGGGTCTGTCTTCTGATTCATGTGTGTAGGAACCGAAAATGGCAGAGATAATGCTTGGGGGCTTTGGTTGCCACATGCGTGTGTCAGAGATAGAGAGTGCGACTGATTTCACCAGACGCGAGTGTCAAAGATAGTTAACGAACCTTGTTCTTCAAATGCAGTGTCAAAGATAGTTAACGAACCTTGTTCTTCAAATGCAGACCAGAGACATTATTATTTCATCGTTTGTCTTAGAATACCATTGTTGGAGACCGGTTTATTTTTCTTCAGAATTCATGGTAAATGATTGTGTCGGTGATAAGACTTTGAACTTGAAATCATAAGTGATACACATCAAAAGAAAAAAAAGAGAAAAGAAATTAGAATTAGACTGATGTGTGTGTCTGTGTGTGTGTGTGTGTGTGTGTGTGTGTGTGTGTGTGTGTGTGTGTATCTTTGTGTGTATCTGTGTGTCTGTGTGTACGTGCGTGCGTATTTGTCGGCGTCATTTTAAGTGCGCGCGTTCTAATGGTTGCGAACTAAAGGTTTTAAGGTTAAAGACGTGTTCTTTTGCGACAGACAGCAGAAATGGAGAACATTCTTTTGAAGATGTGTTTTTTCTTGTCTGTTGATGTGCTCTCTGAGCAGGTCCGAAAAGACAGCCTTTAGTGAGATCATTTCTCCACGCCAGACCTGGCTGTATCGGCAGTGAACGACCCTTGATAGGTCTGTGGTGAGGCAGGTGTGTGCATTAAACAGAGACATTACGATTCGCTGTTGTTTTTCTTTTACACTGTAACTGCCTTGCAGACTCCTGAAGCTTTTTGTTTTTCTCGTTGTTCTCTTCCATGGTGGGCTTTTTTTTTCTTTCTTTTTTTTCTTTTCTGTTCCCCCCAGTTGCTGCTTCTTGAAGCAGAACGTGATGTGAATGGTGGTGTGTGGGGTGGACGGGAGGTGGGTAAAGAGGGGTGCATTCAGCGGATAATATTTCGGCAAAAGCGCATTCAGTACACATTACAGAACAGACGACGGAGTTATATTTTCGGCGATGAATTTTATTATACAGGCAGCAAAGAAACGATACACGTCATATCGCAAACGCTTGTGGTGAAAGTGCAGGCGGCAAAAATCCCAGACTAAAAATGAATAACGAGAGAACGTACACCCTGCAATTCTACAACTTTGTGAACAGACTATACCTTGTCTGTGTACTTACTTAAACGACTGGTATCAACGTACGAGGTTAACCACTGAGCCACTTTCCTTTGGGGGCTGTCGCTGAACTTTGCTAATGACTGGTCCAGGGTGGTGGTCGTTGGGCGAAAGTTAGTCGCGTCACGTCCTGCCTCAATTGGATTAGTTCCCAAACGGCGGCGTCGTCGCTGGCTTGAGTTCACACCATCTCTCAAGTAGTGGGTTCCATGGGTGTCTCGTCTGTCTCGCCGCCTCCGCCCTGCTCCGCCTCCCCCCCCCTCCTATCTCACTCCAACTTGTTCTGTGTTTCCTAGATGTGTGTTATTACTTTGTGGAGGTGTGTGTGTGTGTGTGTGTGTGTGTGTGTGTGTGTGTGAGGGCGGATTAGTGCGTGTGTGTTTGTGTTTGTGTGTACGTGCGTTCGTGCGTGTGTGGAATGGAAAGTATAACTATTCCCAGTCCATCAAATCCACTTCTTTCCACCACAAGGGGAAACAGGGAAGGACAAAGCCAAAGCGACAGACGAAGGCAGAGATACAGACATAGAAACAAACGGACAGAGAATTAGAGAGACAGAGACAGAAAGACAGATACTTTTCTGAGCCAATGTAATTCGTAGATGGCATGTCTGGAGCGCAGCCATCTTTATTTGAGCGGAAAAAGAAGTCGAATTCGAACAGTGCATACTGTCAGCTTCTTTTCACCATGCCCTGACAAAGAAAGTTGAAAGACGAAGACAAGGAATAAACAGAAAAGAAGTAGAAGGAGGAGGAAAAGGGCAAAGGAAAAAGAGGGAAACAAGGAAAGAAAGAAAGAAAGAAAGACAAACGCCATCAACTGAATGAAATCAGCATCCGATCTTAAAAGGTGACCGACACACAGACACTCACACACACACACACACACACACACACACACACAGAGAGAGAGAGAGAGAGAGAGAGAGAGAGAGAGAGAGGTTTCCGTGTCGACAGCCTGCTTAACTGAAAGCTGATGACAGTTAAACAGTTCCTGGTCACTTCCACCATTCGCGTGCCCCCCCCACCCCCCGACCTTCCCACCCCCTTCCCATCCATTCACACTGCCCTCACTCCTCCATCACATTTCTGTCACACACTACACATACACACTACACACACACACACACACACACACACACACACACTATACACATACACACACACATACACACACTACACACACACACACACACACTACACACACACACACACACACACACACACACACACACACACACAACCTGCTCTTTGTACACACATTAAACAGATGTTGAGAACTCAGTAATGGACATTGGAAGCCTCATCCACTGTGGAGGTATCAATCGGAAATTGAAGTCTTTCAAAGGAAAGAGGGAATTCGTCTAGACACTGAAATTGTCGTTGAAACGTGGGTAAAACTGGCCTTCTTTGAAATTGAGAGACAGCTGTTTCGGCTTCCATCTACGTCTGTCTGCCTGTCTGTCTGTCTGTCACTCTCCATCCTTTCCTTTTGGCCTGCTTCTCACCTCGTACCCTTTCGCTGTCTCCCTGTCTCCTCACCTCTATCTCTCATCATGCCATCCATTTTTCACGTCTGATTCACAGACCCATAGACTGTTGCTGTGGGTCACGGCAGTGTTTAGTGATACAGAAGAATAAACTGTCTGTTGTTTCGGGTTTCTGTGCCGATATGAAGCGCATGCGCACTCTCCCCTACTCCCTCCCCCCTCCCCCGCACTCCTCTGTCTCTCTCAAAAGATGTACACACAGACGCAGAGAGAGCGAGAGAGAGAGAGAGAGAGAGAGAGAGAGAGAGAGAGTCTTTATTATTGAAGGTAATAGATAAGCAATTAACATGTTTTTTTTTACATCCAGCCCTCGCCCTAAAGAGGGAATAAAGCTTGCGAGAGAGAGAGAGAGAGAGAGTACAATTACGGTCTCTAACGCAGGAATTCTCATTGTGTCCGCGAACATTCGAATGCTTTCTTCTTGACGTTTTGACACTGCTAGTTTACCACATCGTTAAACTGTAGTCTTCTCCCCGAAGACTCTGAACTAATATTACTTTACTGTTGTTTGGGGGAAAGGGTGGCATAAAGAGCTTTCTTTGCTTCTTTTTCTTTTCCTGCGGTGTTTTTATTTTTTAATTTAAAATTTTTTTTGTTGTTGTTATCGTTGAAAGTTTGAGGACAGAAGGATTAGAGTGGGGTGTTGTTGTCGAGGGTGTGGGGGTGGGTGGGTGGGTGGGGGGGCGAGAGTGGAAGGATGGGGATGTGTGTGTGTGTGTGTGTGTGTGTGTGTGTGTGTGTCTGAGGGGGAGTCAATAGCATCGATTGTGAGTTTTTGGTGTGTTTTTTTCTTTCTCTCTCCCCCCCCCCCCCCCCCCCCCCCCCCGTCTCTCCATCTCTCTCATCTCGCTTCTGTGTCTGGAGAGATGCTTCTACTTGATCCGTCTACAGTCTCTCTCGTCGTTGGCTGCCAAGAAGGTGAAGAGTAGCACAGTGTGCGTGTGTACGTGGCAATGTATATACGTGTGTGTGTGTGTGTGTGTGTGTGTGTGTGTGTGTGAGTGTGTGTGTGTGTGTGTGTGTGTGTGTGTGTGTGTGTGTGTGTGTGCGCGCGCGCGCGCGCGTGTGTGTGCGGGTAATGTATATACTTGTGTGTGTATGTGTGTGTGTGTATGTGTGTGTGTGTGTTCTTTTTCCTTCCCCTTTCTCCTCTCTGGATTCTCACACGTCTTATCTTAAAAAAAAAAAGAGAAAAAAAAAAGACTGCTGTCTGTAAACCGTTACCTCGGGACCTGTTGCTTACCTACTACAGAGGAGGTATCTTTTTCCTTATTCTTCGTCTTCGGCTGCCAACCATATGAGTTCGTTTGCAAGTCTGATGAGTGCTCCACGAAGCTGTCACAAACTCGTTTGCTGGCACTCGTTCACGCGGACTTTCCAGTGAAAGACTTGTACTGATTTGGGCTGGACTTTGGATTGACTCGTGGAGGACGTGTATTGATTTGTGTAGGACTTGTATTGAGATTATAGAATTTTGTATCGTTTTGTGCAGGATTTGTATTGACTTGTGAAGGATTTGTATTGATTTGTATAGGATTCTGTATTGACTTCATGTAGGATTTGTCTTGTCGTGTGCAGGATTTGTGTTGACTCGTGCAGGACCAGTAGTGACGTGTTGAGGATTTTTTGGACGTATCCTGGTCGTTATTGACTTGTGTAGGGTATGTATTGACTTGTGCATGACTTTTACTGACCAGTGACAATGTGTGTGTGTGTGTGTGTGTGTGTGTGTGTGTGTGTGTGTGTGTGTGTGTGTGTGTGTATCTATCTATCTATCTGCCTATCTATCTATCTATCTGAAGAGAGACGAAGAGAGACAGAGAAAGAGGAAAACGTCCACACTTCGAACGGTACGGTACAGTCACAACTCGATCATAATCAACAACAACCTCCCACCCCCACCCCCCACCAAGAAAGAAAGAAAAAAGAAAAGAAAGAATCCCCCCACCCCCTTCCCCTAAACCCGCTAATGTTTTCAGCATGACAAACGACCCACCAGTTTCCCCCAATCAATATTTCAACAGATCGATGGACACGCACGTGACACAGGCCTTCGGTCTGAATGGGCTCACCATGGCCCAACCCCCTGTGCGCCAGCGGGGAACCTTGTTATGCCAATGTATTGACTTCCTTTTGACGCCAGTGAATGGCCGTAGTTTGCCAAGTGGACCACATCGTCTTTCCAGTCTGACGGAGAAGACACTCGTGGGAATCTCGACAGCTCAAGAAGGCACTTTGAACAGTTCTGAGAGAGACAGAGACAGAGAGAGAGAGAGAGAGAGAGAGAGAGAGAGAGAGATGGGTGGGGGGGTCTGACTGACCGACTGACCGACATATAGGTTAAACCGGAGTCATGACACCTTCCAAAGGAAATAAGTTCAAAAAGTCAAGAAAAGAGAACTTTATGTTTATTTTATTTTTAAACATGACCTTGGAAAAAAAAGGAGAAGCAAAAAACGGTTGGTTTGAATGAAGCCAGCTGCCTGTAAGTTTCCAAAGCTTCCCACAATGTTTAGCTAGTCACAAGCAAGTCAGTGTTTCAGTTTTCTCCCCTTTGCAGTGACAAACCTAGACTGAACCTTAACACCAACAGTGGACACACATTGGCAACGGTTTCGGTCGATACTGGTGATAAATTGTGTTCGTGCGTGGTTATATTTATAGGAAGATGCATCAGTCTCTACAGGGTCACTGAATGCTGCGTCGTCCGTTTCTCGTTATCTGTGGTCATTGGTCACTTCCGGTGCCATCGTCCTCCCCAACATGGTTCTTGGACACAAGTCTTGTTTCTTGCTGATATATTTGTTATTGTTATTATGATTATTATGATTATGATTATTGTGATTATGATGATGACGATGATTGTTGTTGTTGTTGTTATTATTATTATTATTGTTTTGTTGTTGTTGTTATTATTATTATTAGTTGGGCTTTTTTTTTGCCCCTTGCAAGAAAGGCTCTTCTGCATGTTACGAACAACACGGCAACATAATCATCTGCATCATAAATCGATAAAAGAATCTTTAAACGGGGTATCAAGCATACAGATTTAACCTCCAATGATATATGAATTGTCATGTTTATATTTTTTGTATTTTGACTGCCACAGAAGGAACGGATTTTTTTCCCCTTTTAGAAAGGCACTTAGGGTTTGTTTGTCTGGGGGTTTTTTGTTTTGTTTTTTTGTTGTTTGTTTTTTGGGAGGGGGGGGGGGGGTGATACTTTGAAGATTGATATTCTTTCAGATTGATATTTAGGGGATGGCTTTTATTAATCATTCAGACTGATATCTGTGTAAAAAAAACAAAACAACAACCACTTTTAGAGTTAACTTTCTCTCAGATGGCAGCAACATAAAAAAGCTGTTCTGATCTGAGGATAAAGAGAAGGAAACTACATTCCAGAAACGACGCTGCCTGCATCCAAAGCAGGTGATCGTTTTGAGATCGTGAATACATCAGCTCAAACCAAGACAACATTGTGATTGGCCAGTTTGCCAAATTTAAGTTTGATGCGTTCGGGGATACATGAGCTTGCATATGGCATTTAATGACAAACAGAATGGCAAGAAAGGCAAAAAAACACAACAACCGTAACACAGTTCCCTTTAGAAAGGGAAGAGCCAGAGAGAGAGAGAGAGAGAGAGAGAGAGAGAGAAGTGGGGGTGGGGGTGGGAGAAGCATGCAAGAATTCAGCAGATATTGCTACAGACCACTTAGTAGTTAAGAGCCATCGTCACGCCAAATGGCTGCCAAAAAGACGTGCTGGAGAATCACCCCTACTCTCAGATTTACCCCCAGGATAAAAAAAAAACAAACCCAACTTCAAACGCTTCCTGCATTATATTATGAATGCTTGGCAGTCAAGAATGTGTGTGTGTGTGTGTGTGTGTGTGTGTGTGTGTGTGTGTGTGTGTGTGTGTGTGTGTGTGTGTGTGTGTGTGTTTGTGAGCATATATGTGTGTGTGTGTGCGTGTGTGTGTGTTTGTGAGCATGTGTGTGTGTGTGTGAGTGTGTGAGTGTATGTATGTTTGTTTCTCTCTCTCTCTCTCTCTCTCTCTCTCTCTCTCTCTCTGTGTGTGTGTGTGTGAGTGTATGTATGTTTCTCTCTCTCTCTCTCTCTCTCTCTCTCTCTCTCTGTAGGAGGTTTTAAACTTCTGTCCTTTGCAATGCTGCACCCTGACAGATGACTTCTCCACTCACCCAGCAACCCCCCTCCCCCCCCCCCCCCCCCGCCCCTCCCCCCCCCCCCTCAACAACTACCCCGGAACGAAAACGAGAAGGGGGAAGGTAGTAATTCGAAACACTGCACCAGAAAATATGATGCGCTGCGCAAAGCAACAGATGGTGTCTGCAAATACTCCTCTCGTGTTCATTTCAGCCAAGGACCCAGCCAACACAGCTTTCATCTTCCTCCAGATTATGCCCCAGTCGTCCCTTTGCTGTCGGCAAGGAGGAGTAAGTATCGACGACATATTGATCCGTCCGCTTGGACCTGAAGTGGCAAGAGGAGGAGGAGGAGTAGGGGGAGGAGGAGGAGAAGAAGTGGGAGGAGGGGCAGAGGAGAGGAGAGGGAGGGATGTCAGCAGCAGGAAATGATAGGGGATCGCTCCCTGTCTCTTTTCTCCTGACAGCAGCCGACCGCCGCCGTCTGTTCCGGCACCATCCAGCGCGGTGAGCAGGAAATGAAGAAGTTTTGACACCAAGACAGACAGGAAGCCCGGGACGACAGGCGTGTGGTTAGAGCTGAAATGAGTGACCAGTTCAGCTGATGGAACGGAGGGCGGCATGACTGATCAGACTCTTCTGAGGATGACAGAAGCCGCCCACTGGTCGTCTTTCTACTACTGATTGGCAGTCGGACGTGCTTTGTGCATTAAGACTGTATGATCTGCATAATACCTACCTTATGGCAGTATGGTTTATTCATTACCTGGTGCGCAAATCTGTTTTGCATAGTAGTGTGATTGGCCTTTTACCCGACCGACAAGCAGAATGGTATGGTTTTGCACCTCATAGCACTCTGACTTTGTGTCGTACCTGTCACACGATAATATATATATAGTTCCTCATGGCATCTTCACTGCTGGCACACTGGATTGTACAGCGACTCACTGCACTGTATGTGACTTTTATGGTTGGTTTAATAATCTTTTATCGTTCAATACTACACAGTAACAGTAACAAATATGTGCTAAGCCAAAAGAGCATTAACAAGCTTGAAGCTTTATCGTATGTACACACGTTGCATTTACATGGTTCCCCGATTTGCAATCTGGTTTTTGCTTTTGTAATTTGTTGGCAGTGATGTTCGCACAGAACCAGGTAGGCAGTGTGCCACTCATAGTACCTGGCACTTGTAAACTTGTAAACGTGTAGCCAATCAGGACTGGAATCATGATGAGCGCGGTACCTGACAAGTAGCCCGGTATGCTGCAACAGTAGCCACGCGCGGTTGGAATCCGGTTCGTACAGCACTCACTGACAATCAGAACTGTTAAGTTCCCGCATGGCTGGCACCCCGGTTCGCGGGGAGCCTGATGACAAAAGAAACAGCGTGAAAGGCATAACCACGTCAGGAATTCTGAAAGAAACAAAGATGCAACGATGCTGAAGGAGCTGAACAAGACTGCTAAAAAGCATGGCTGAACCATGTGCGCTACCCCTCGTCATCTCCCCACCCTCCCCTCACCACCACTCCAGTCTCTCCGTACTCTCCTCCACCCTCCCCACACGCACACTCAAGCGCGCGCACTGTACACACACACACACACACACACACACACACACACACACACTCCCTCCTCTCTCTCTCTTTCTCTCTCTCGCTCTGTCTGTCTGTCTCTCAATCGCCCAGAGCCGCTGAACTTTGCTGACTTGCAGCCGGGTGAGCTCTAATTGACCAAAACTGTCTCACAAAGTTTTGCCGACAGCCTGGACAGACATCCCCACGCACACGCCTCCCGGACATAAAACCAATCATGACATTACTTTCAGATCGTTGGTTCCAGCCATTCTGCCCCCCCCCCTCCTCCCCGCGCAATCACCCCACCCCCACCCCCACATCATTCTCCTCCTCTTCCCGTCCTCCATCCTACTCCTCCACATTAACTCCCCTACCTTGCTTTTTCCGCTTCCCATCACTCCCCCACCCTCATCTTCACCCCACCCACTCCCACCCTACCCCCCTAACACAATCTGCCCGAAGTGCTGAGTGTTTCCTTTTCCCCTGCCTTCATGATAGCGGCTTGACAACATCACGTTTCCGCCGTGCCCTTGGAGGATGCAGCAGACATCTATCTGCCAATACAGAACAACCCGTCTCCTCTCTCCCTCCTCCCGCACCCTTCCTTTCTTCCCGTGTCCTCCTTATCCTCCATTTCTCCATCCCTACCCCCACGGGCGTACTCTTCTCTCAGTGTCCATCCTCACCCATGAAAAGAAAAAAAAAGAAAGAAGAAAGGGAAGGAAAGTACCGGTTATTAGTGCCATAGTGCTTCAATATCCTCTGCTGTTCCGTGCGTCCTCCACGGGGGATGATCATAGCGGTGTATGAAATCACAGGGTGATGTGGAACCATTGGTGTGGGACGGGAGGCACTGGGTGGTATACATCAGTCCAGAACGGGAAGTGCGGGGGCAGCATGTATTGCACAGTGGAGGCAAAAGGATGCACGAGGGGCGGGGGAAAAGAAGGAGGGGGTTGGGGGGTGGGGGGGTTGGAGGGCGAGGGGAGCTGGGGACAGCAATGCTTGAGCAAAATGGACGAGGAATGAGAAAGAGAAGGACAGAGAATGAATGAATGATTTATTGTGTTCGGTTAAAGCCCATTCACAAAGGGAATAGAGACACAGAGAGAGAGAGGCGAGTCCTTTACATGCGAGCAGGCATACGTCCCCGTCTCGGAGAGAGAAATAGTGATAGACAGTTACGGGAGAGACAAACAAAAGGAGAGAGACAGATATAGATGAAGATACACAGGGACAGAAGAAGATCATCACCAATTCAGTATTCAGCGCATGAACCTTTTCAGTTGTATCTCTCTGTTATTTCTTTTCTCTCATCTTTTCCCTTCAATGACTGACACTATTCAGTGTGTCGGAAGGGAGGCTGTCTACCTCTGAACCCGGAGTTTCCCATCTGTTTGTGAAATGATGCGACATTCATTTCCCCGTGCCTTGCCTTGTTAGCTATTGGTGCAGAGTTAGCGTTGCTCTTGCATGAATGAATATATATATATATATATATATCTGTGTGTGTGTGTGTGTGCGTGGTGGTGGTGCGTGCGTGCGTGTGTGTGTGTGTGTGTGTGTGTGTGTGTGTGTGAGAGAGAGAGAGAGAGAGAGAGTCCGCTCCTGAGAATGTTCTTTCCATCCAAACTGCAGCAAAACGTTTGTGTGTCACAGCCAAAAGTCAGAGCTGACAAGAAAAATGTATGCCCACTTTACCGAATCGATCACTGGGTATCAGATGTGGCTTCCAGCTGCCGGCGTGATTATGATGATTAACGTTGACAAAGATAGATCAGAAAATAGCAGTTAGCTGAACGACAGTTTGAGTTAATTACCCACCTCCTCCAACTTCTCTCTGTTCCCCCCCCCCCCCCAACCCTCCCCCCACCACCTGTCTCATTGTCACCAACGTCACCACCCAGTCTGCCTTCCGACCTTCTGGCTTGGAACGTTTGGGATGAAGGCAAATGTTGGAACGTTTGAGGTGAGGGCAAATGTATGAAAGTTTGGGATGAAGGGTTGGAAAGTTTGGGATGAAGGCTAATATTGGAAAGTTTGGGATGAATGGGTAATATTGGAAAGTTTGGGATGGAGGGTAATATTGGAAAGTTTGGAATGAAGGCTAATATTGGAAAGTTTGGGATGAATGGGTAATATTGGAAAGTTTGGGATGAAGGCTAATATTGGAAAGTTTGGGATGAATGGGTATTATTGGAAAGTTTGGATGGAGGGTAATATTGGAAGTTTGGGATGAAGGGTAATATTGGAAACGTTTGGGATGAAGGCAAATGTTGGAACGTTTGAGGTGCGGGCAACAATGTGTTGAAAGTTTGGGATGAAGTGTTGGAAAGTTTGGGATGAAAGCTAATATTGGAAAGTTTGGAATGAAGGCTAATATTGGAAAGTTTGGGATGAATGGGTATTATTGGAAAGTTTGGGATGGAGGGTAATATTGGAAAGTTTGGGATGAATGCAAATGTTGGAAAGTTTGGGATGAAGGCAAATGTTGGAAAGTTTGGGAAGAAAGCAAATGTTGGAAAGTTTGGGATGAAGGCAAATGTTGGAAAGTTTGGGAAGAAAGCAAATGTATGAAAGTTTGGGATGAAGGAAAAAACAAATACAAACTCTGCAGACTTCAGTGGCGCGGGCGGAGACAGACTGCAGGGATTGCTTTCATTTCTTTCCACGGGTTTACATCTCTTCCTGGGCACCCGCCTGCTGAACGGGTATTGAAAGCTGGGGTAAAAGGTGCATGAGCCTGTGGCGTGGTTATGTAACTAAGTATTGGAGCGGCAGCCCTGTGGTAAAGTGTCCTCCCAGGAAGCGAGATAATCTGAGCGCAAGGGATCGATTCCTACACTCGCCAATATTTTCTTACCCTTGAGTGGTGGTCTGGACGCTAGTCATTTGGATGAGAAGATAAACAGAGGTTCGGTGTGTTGCATGCCCACGCAAACAAGAGCTGTCCCTGGCAATGTGTGCAGAAAGGTCCACTTTGATAGAAAAGCTAATACACCTAGTAGAGAGAAGAAAAGGGGAGCGACGCGCTTTCACAGGTGAGAGCAGTGACAGACTACACTACACTACACTACACTACACTACACTACACTACACTACACTACACTCATCAAGCGATGATTGTTTTCCTATGGTTTGGGAAAGACAGCATCAGTAAAAAGTATCTGTGTTCAGTATTGGAGTAGAAGTACTACAATTATAACGAAAGTCGTATGATTGCAGTTTTCAGTCCAGACTGAGTTATTCAAGATGGCGACATTTTGCTTCTTGATATTATCCTTCATACTTTAGAATGGGGGCGAAAGGAATCTGCACTTACAAACTGGTTCAGTTATGATGGTTTTCCACACGCAAACGTTTGCTTCGAAATCGTTCCTACCGGAAAGTCTGAACGACAAAAAACGATACAAGTTGGCGAATCGACACCCATGGATAGATACTGTGCGGAATTCTCTCGTTTGATTCTCTGCCCCCATCCGAACAATATAAACACAGTCACATATAAAACGGGACTGCGTCTAGATGTTACGTTTCCTCCTCCATTCAGTTTTCAGCTTTGTGTGACTGTTCGGAGAGACTTTTCGACCTGACTAGCCTCCAGGGGCGATGGAAATCAAACTCTTCACATTCACGCAGCTTTCGTTCCTGCATACCAGACGGCTAGTTTCAACAGTAACAAGACAGCGTCACGTGATTCGATCGTCTGTTGCGTTATGGCAGTCACGGATTGAAGGACTGTCCGCCCTCTGATTGGCTGAGACATCCGGAAGGGACGATAACGTACTGTTAGTGCGGAAACTTGTGAAAAGTCTAGATGAGATCTTTTTTTATGCCACTTTGTTTTTTTGTTGTTTTTTTTTCTACAAAGGGCGCAAGTTAGGAGTCGTGATCGATTTTTTTGCCTTGTGCTTATCGACGGAATTGGGGAGACAGTAGTGGAAACCAAGTGACATGGCGTGTGTGTGTGTGTGTGTGTGTGTGTGTGTGTGTGTGTGTGTGTGTCTGTGTCTGTGTGTCTGTGTGTGTTTGTGTATTTGTGCGTGAGTGTGCGTGTGCGTGCGTGCGTGTGTGTGTGTGTGTGTGTGTGTGTGTGTGTGTGTGTGTGTGTGTGTGTGTGTGTGTGCGTGCGTGCGTGTGTATGCGTGTGTGTGTTTGAGTGACTGAGTGTGTGTGTGTGTGTGTGTGTGTGTGTTGTGGATGACAGAGCAATAGATTACAGATCATTTCAATAGTTTTTTTTGTGCATTGACATTTATTTAAACAGTCGTCATTCCATACCCCATCTCTACTGTTCCTGCCCTCTTTCTTCCTCTCTTTCTCACTGTCTTTCTCCGTCTTTCTCACTCAGTCTCTCTCCGTCACAGTCTCTGTCTATATCTGTTTCTGCCTGTCTGTCTGTCTGTCTGTGTCTGTCTGTCTGTCTGCCTAATTTCTCTCTCTCTTTCCTGTATCCGATTTGTCTCCCAAGAGGATTCCGTTTTTCCATCAGTTCTGCTTCCTTGCATCAGCAGGAAATGAGAAAATAAGATTGGAGGAGGTCATCAAGATTTAGCGACAGGGGGAGAGAAAGACGGGCTAAGGGGAAAGCGTGGAGAGAGAGAGAGAGAGAGAGAGAGAGAGAGAGAGAGAGAGAGAGACAGACAGACAGACAGACAGACAGACAGACAGGCAGTATGGCATCGATTAAGAATCATTTCACAACGTTAAGACACTAATTCACGTTACCATACTCGCCGTTGTTTCTGTTCACGCACAGATAAAGATAGAGATAGAGAGAAAGGGGAGACAGAGAGAGAGAGAGAGGTGGGGGTGGGCGTGGAAACATAGAGGGGAGACAGAGAGGGGGAGGAGACATGGAGAGAGGGGACAGAGAGAGAGGGGAGAGAGAGAGGGGGGGGACATGGAGAGAGGGGAGACAGACAGAGAGGGGGAGACAGAGAGAGGGGGAGACAGACAGAGAGAGAGAGGGGAGACAGAGAGAGAGGGGAGACAGACAGAGAGGGGGAGACAGAGAGAGAGGGGAGACAGACAGAGAGGGGGAGACAGAGAGAGAGGGGAGACAGAGAGAGAGGGGAGACAGAGAGAGAGGGGGAGACAGAGAGAGAGGGGAGACAGACAGAGAGGGGGAGACAGAGAGGGGGGAGACAGAGAGAGGGGAGACAGAGAGGGGGGAGACAGAGAGAGAGAGGGGAGACAGAGAGAGAGGGGAGACAGACAGAGAGGGGGAGACAGAGAGGGGGACAGAGAGAGAGGGGAGACAGAGAGAGAGAGGGGAGACAGAGAGAGAGACAGAGAGAGGGGAGACACAGAGAGAGAGGAGACAGAGAGGGGAGACAGAGAGGGGGGGGGACATGGAGAGAGAGGGGAGACAGAGAGAGAGGGGGAGACAGAGAGAGAGGGGACAGACAGAGAGGGGGCGACAGACAGAGAGAGGGGACAGACAGAGAGGGGGAGACAGAGAGAGGGGGAGACAGACAGAGAGGGGAAGACATGGAGAGAGGGACAGAGAGAGGGGGAGACAGAGAGAGGGGGAGACAGACAGAGAGGGGAAGACATGGAGAGAGGGACAGAGAGAGGGGGGAGACAGAGAGAGGGGGAGACAGACAGAGAGGGGAAGACATGGAGAGAGGGACAGAGAGAGGGGGGAGACAGAGAGAGGGGGAGACAGACAGAGAGGGGAAGACATGGAGAGAGGGACAGAGAGAGGGGGGAGACAGAGAGAGGGGAGACAGAGAGAGGGGGAGACAGAGAGAGAGGGGAGACAGAGAGAGAGGGGAGACAGAGGGGGGAGACAGAGAGAGAGGGGAGACAGAGGGGGGAGACAGAGAGAGGGGGAGACAGAGAGAGAGGGGAGACAGAGGGGGGAGACAGAGAGAGAGGGGGAGACAGAGAGAGGGGAGACACAGAGAGACGGGAAGACATGGAGAGAGGGGGAGACAGAGAAGGGAGACAGAGAGAGAGGGGAGACAGACAGAGAGGGGAGACAGACAGAGAGAAAGGGGATGACATGGAGAGAGGGACAGAGAAGGGAGACAGACAGGGGGGGAAGACATGGAGAGAGGGACAGAGAAGGGAGACAGACAGGGAAGGGGGGGGGAAGACATGGAGAGAGGGACAGAGAGAGAAGGGAGACAGAGAGAGGGGGGGAAGACATGGAGAGAGGGACAGACAGAGAAGGGAGACAGACAGGGGGGGAAGACATGGAGAGAGGGACAGAGAGAGAAGGGAGACAGACAGGGAAGGGGGGGGGAAGACATGGAGAGAGGGACAGAGAGAGAAGGGAGACAGAGAGAGGGGGGGAAGACATGGAGAGAGGGACAGAGAGAGAAGGGAGACAGAGAGAGGGGAGACAGAGAGAGAAGGGAGACAGACAGGGGGGGGGGAAGACATGGAGAGAGGGACAGAGAGAGAAGGGAGACAGACAGAGGGCGAGACAGAGAGAGAGAGAGAGAGAGAGAGAGAGAGAGAGAGGGGGCGGAGACAGAGAGAGGGGGGCGGAAACAGAGAGAGGAGAAAGAGATAGGACTGGGAGACACGAACAGGCAGACAAAAGAAGAATGGAGGAGTTAACCTTGGACCAGATGACGGGAATGGGAGTCACGGAAACGTTGGTGGGGGTGGCCGGGGGGTGGGGTGGGAGGACGAGGGAGGTGGGAGGTGAGAGGAGGGGAGTGGGCGTTATCGGAGGACTGTATGGTAGACAGGAGCGCACGCACACGCTAATTAGGAAGTTAATGTCTGCTATTTTGACAGGCTTCATTGTCGGTTTTAACTGTGGAGGGAAGCGGGCTGCTTCTGTTGGAAGGTTAGAGAAAGAAAGAGAAAGATGGGGGAGGGGAGTTGGGGGGGGGGGGACGGGGGATGCGTGGGGCTAGGGGGATAAATAGTAAGGGTTGAGGAAGGAAGAGAGACAGAGAAACAGTGAGTGGTGGAGGGGTAGGGAAAGAGAGAAGGTGGTAGAAAGGGTGGAGCGAGGGAGAGAAACAAAGAGAGAGAGAGAGAGAGAGAGAGAGAGAGAGAGAGAGAGAGAGAGAGAGAAGGGGGGACTGTTTGGAAGTGATCGCTGCATAAACTGTTTTCTGCCAGTCGATTTATATTGTGTCATTTTAGTTCAACTGCTTCAAGGAC
>NC_134896.1:46463048-46465548 GCF_041734735.1 Babylonia areolata
TCGATGTAAATATTAATACATCATTCGTGTGTGAGCTACCTTTTTGCTTGATGTTTTGGAGGACATGAATCTTTGAAACCTCTGAAACAGGTTTCCACGAACCAGCTTTCCATTTCTCTGAAAGATAACTCTGACAGGACGACCGCGTGCGGCGTGGTTTCCTCCTTTCACTGGACTCTGTATAATCTTTTTCTGTCCGTGGCAAATCCGCTCTTCTGGTGAATGACGTGAAGTGCGCGCAGTGCATGCTGGGTTTCACAACTGACCCGGAAGACCAACGCGTTCACCATGAAACATGAGTTAGGGGAGGAATGCAGTGATGGGGTGTGGGGGAGGGGGGGGGGGGGTGAGGTTGGCCATGGGAAGGGTGAAGTAGAAATGTGTCCAGTCAGCTATTGGTTTTGAACTTCACAGCTCCAGTCAGCTGATGGTTGAGCACTTCACAGCTCCAGTCAGCTGATGGTTGAGCACTTCATATCTCGTCCATGCCTGGTGCTGCGGTTCTCAGCTCCCAGCCACTGGTTTGTGCCTGAAAATTGAAAATAAAACGTCGACGTCTGCAGTTGTTAATATTCGGGTGTGCATAGTGAATTAGACAATGTGGGTCTGACTCGTCCAGAACTTTACCAGATCAGAAAAGAAGACGAGTATTAATACAACACTAGCTTTATGTCATTTGTTCATTGATTGGATAGGTGATATGGCTAGCAATATTTACACACACACACACACACACACACACACACACACACACACACACACAGAGGCGCTCGCTCGCTCATTCTGTATGTATAATCATTATTATTTCATTGTAATATATTACTATGTCCGCTTTAGTTGTTTTGTTTTAATCTCATAAAATTTAATTAGATGTACCTTACGTTTGTTTGTTGCTTCGTTCGTTCTTTCGGTGGTGAACTGGTTGTTTGGCTCTCGTTTACCGACACTTATGTCGTCTCGCTCGAAGTTTGAAAAGAGTGCCAGGGCCCAAGTTTACATGGGCCACTTTTCGGTGGATTTAGAGAAAGAGAATGGGAGAGAGAGGGGGGGGGGGGGTGCGGGGGACGGAGGGAGAGAGTGAGAGGGGGATGGAGGGACAGAGTGAGAGGGAGAGAGAGTGAGCGGGTTGGGGGTGGGGTAGGGCTCAAGGTATGAGGCAAGGCAGAAAATTGGATTCAGCGAACGGCCGAGGAAATAAAGACAGAGAGAAGAGCCCGAAGGACGACAGTGTGACAAAGAAGCCGTCAGCCAAAGGAGGAAGTCAACCTGGGTGGAAATCAGACCTGTCTCCTTTCCCTCCACACCATCTTCCGTTGGCCTTGACCTTAAACTATCGTTCTCTTGCAGCAGGGCCGGGTCCCCGTCCACACTGGGTGGGTGAAGAGGAAGTCGTCAGGGATCTAATCAGTCACCTTAAAAGCAAAACCATAGAAGCTGGTGGCGGTAAACGAGTATCAGCAAAGAAAAAGGCAAGAAGAAGAAGAAGGAGAAGAAGTGGTAGCAGTAGTAGTAGTAGTAGTAGTGGTAGTAGCATTCGTAGTGGTTGTATTTGTAGAAGTAGTGGTAGTACAGTAATAGTAGCAGTTAAAGAAGTAGTCGTAGTATAATAAGCAGCAATACTATTAGCACATGAAGTGGCAGTGTTCAGTCGCTGAAAGCTGGAAATATATCCAAGGGGTGAAGATCAGACAGAAATCATGCCCGTTATGATGGTCATTACCATCTTTATGGAACTCTGCCACATGCAGCCTCCACAATTTAGTGTGAATTCCTTGGTATGCCAACTCGTGCGAATACAATCCGACTTTCTGCAAGTGTAGGGAGCTTAATCGTGTTTTCAAAATGATTCATCGTGGGACACAAAACGAGAAAGAATTACTTGAAGCAGTATCATGTACTGGTATTTAAAAAGAGAACAAAAACATTCTGACAATGACAACAGAAGCTATGACACGCGGAAACGTTCCTTCTTGTCGCTTTTTTCGGGCTCAAAACAGCCCACATGGGTGAACTGATTTATTCCAATGTATAGGACCATTTATTCTGAATATTATGATTATGTATGTCTCTGTTTTGTTTTTGTACCCTTGGTTTGCTTGAATACAAGTGGACGGGCATCGCTGACGTGACACTGTGTGCCTTTACCTCCTTAAAAATTCGAAATTAGCCGTGTTTGGTTATTTATGGAAAGTGTGCGTTTGTAATTGAGCACTGAGAAACATATGTCTACAATGTAGTAAAAGTGTTGTGTTTTATTGTCGTTGATGACGATAATGATGATATTGATGGCGGTGATCATGATAACGTTATCGTTGTTAGTGCTGATGCTAGTTTTGGTGCAATGGGACCCAAACTTCCAAGTTACAGAAACACAGAAGAAGGCTGTCCTCAGTGCATCTGGATGTGATTTAACAGAGAATTATGTCAACCCCCCAAAAAAACCTTCCTGGTGAACGGTTGGCGTCATGACAAAATACACTCCACGTTTCACTTCACTCGC
>NC_134896.1:46470548-46473048 GCF_041734735.1 Babylonia areolata
TTCCCCCCGGGGCTGACTCTTTCTTGAACTCGCTGGCCTCTGTCATTAAAAGAAATAGTTGTTTATTCTGACTGACAGACATATGATGAGTTGTTTCTTTTGACTGACAGACGTATGATTCTATCTGTCTGTCAGTCTCCTCTCTCTCTCTCTCTCTCTGTCTCTCTCTTTGTCTGTCTGTTTGTTTGTCTGTCTGTTCATCCATCAGACTGTATGTCATATCTTTCTTTCTATCTTTCTATCAGCTGTCTAATTGGTCTTATCTGTCTGTCTATGTTCATGCCTATCTCTGTTTATCTTTCCATCTAACAATCTTTATATCAGTCTATCAATCAGTCGACCAGTCGATGTATGTATGTATGTATGTATGTATGTATGTATGTATGTATGTATGTATGTATGTATGTATGTATGCTTATGCCTATCTATCTATCTACCAATAAATCAATCAGTCAGTCTTCCTGTCTGTCTGTCTGTCTTTATATGTACAAGTCTGTTTCTGTAGGTAATAACTTCATACTACCAGGACAAGGTTTAATGTTAGATATCCCACCTTTTCATCTGTCAGAAAATGGAAGACGTCAGAAACTGGATTTCGATTTTAGTATTGTTTCTATTTTTGCACGTGATCATCGAGCGATTCTGTGTGAATTGTGAAAAACTGTCTTCTTTCTAAGCCTGAGATTTAAGATACAGCTTGATACGTTTTTTTAAATTACAGTAGTCTCCGGATTCTACGTGGTTTATTTGATATCCTAGTTCCAGAAATCCGTGTCCATATATGTATCCATCGGTTGCTTTTATTTGCATTTGATTGCAATGTGCGGAATTCGGCCAGTCATTTCGGTCATGCATCTGTCCCTTCTCTTCAAGAGTCATGTCAGCTCCATCCTTGCCATTAGACTTTCTTGCTGGCGTTGCCGTGTTCAGTTTCTGATGTCAAAGGACAGAAAAAGCCCACACTCTTTCACACATGATCACAAGATCACAAGATAATTTATTGTCCTTAAATGGAGATGCTTGGTGTGGTGGCACACAGTTAAATTCTATATAGTACAAATATAGACATGCATAAGCCATTCAGCTGATTTGCATACGCTCAGAAGCACACAATCTCAGCTGCATCAAATATCCATGCGTCCGCCATCAGTCTTCATTTCACACTCGTTATAAAAAAAAATACTAAAAACATGTGAAACGACCTTCAAATATAAACAAGTAGGTTACAATAATAAATAAACCCCAAAATCAAGGAGAGTTTATAACGTAGATGAATAATCAAATAATCAAATACATAAATAATGGCAACAACAATAAAAATATCAATAATAGTAATAATAATAACAATAATAATGATAACGACAACAGTAATAATAAAAAACAACGATACTACCACTGCCACTACAACTACCAATAATAATACTAATAAATGAATGAATAACTTTTGTTCTGAAACCACAATGCATCCACTGTCTGCCAGACCATACGTTTACTCAGACAGCATACTGTGTAACAATCGGAAAATCCCCAGAAAGAGTGGGCGGGTGGAGCAGAGAGAGAGAGAGAGGGGGGGAAGACCGACTGGTTGGGGGGTAGGTAGCGATACAATGACAGCCATTAGGGAGGTCCAGGAAGGCGTTCAGTGAATCCCCATCAGTCTCAGACGTGTTTTTATTGAACTGTCACTGTACAGACTGACTGAACGCCGACTATCTCTCCGTCGCCTCCTATCCCTGTGCTGGGCTTCTCGATTGGAAGACGTTTTTAGCGCGCGCGCGCGCGCGTGTGTGTGTGTGTGCGCGCGCGCGCGTGTGTGTTTATGTGTATGCGTTTTCTCCCTGTTAAACCCGGCTGGTATTAGACGCAAGCGCGCGCACGTACACATATCGGTACTAAGTAAGTCCGCACGCACGCACACACATGCTATACTGCATGCACCCTCCCTCTCCCCATGCTCCCTCCTCTCCTCCCTCTCTCCTCCCCCCCTCCACCCATGCACACACCGAATAAGACATTTATATCTGAACTCCTTTCATCCCGACAGGTGTTTGAAGAATGCACTAACAATGTAAAACCCGATGAATGCCAGTCTTCTGGAGCCTCCAAGGCACATTTCCAACCGCGTTTAACACGGCATAAGACATTCCAAAACTGCCTCACACACACACACACACACACACGCACACACACTCTCTCTCTCTCTCTCTCTCTCTCTCTGTCTCCCTCTCTCTCCTGTCCCTTTCTCCCCTCCCCCACACTCTCTTAAACTTCCAAACTAGATCTTTGAAATACTGTGCGTTCCCAGAAGATTTTCAAAGTAGGCGCTTGCGAAAGTGTCGCCCCAAACTTTGAGAAGTCGGTCTTCATGAAATAACAGCTCCCACCCACTCCCCCTCCCAGTGCCTGGAAAACAACTTTCAAAGTGGGTTTTGCTGAAATGACCTCGAACTGTCAAAGTTATTCTTCGTGAAATTGTTTCCTGCATGCACGTATCTTTTCG
>NC_134896.1:46478048-46493048 GCF_041734735.1 Babylonia areolata
AAACGGAGTATGGCTGCCTACATGGTGGGGTAAAAAAAAAAGAAAAAAAAGTCATACACGAAAAAGCCCACTCGTGTACATAAGAGTGAATGTGGGAGTTGCAGCCCACGAACGAAGAAGAAGAAGAAGGCTGTGGGTGATTTTTTGTCAGAGGAGCCAGAAGGAGAGAGATGGGTAGAAAGCCACACACCTCTATTAGTCTTTCTGGGCTAACGATCTTACGGCGGCGGAGAGACAGAGGAGAATAGTGGGGTGGATGGATGGATGGATGGATGGATGGAGTGAGGTCGGGGACTGTTGGATGGTAAGTCCTCAGCTGCGGGACCTGACCTTTTGTCAGTGTAGGGTCAGTGTCTGGGTAGAAGAAGAAAAATGATGATGATTGAAAGGACTGAGTGTCTGGCAGTGCAGAGGAAGAAAATGATGGTTGTGTTCTCTCATTTTCCTGAAAAAATAAAGGGCTAAAAAATCACACATACAAAACAAAATCACGCGCACGCACGGACACACATGCTTACACACACACACACACACGCACACACACACACACACACACACACACACACACACACACTCACACACACACACGTCTAACCCGGACCTGCAAAACTCCGTTCATCAGTCACGCCAGCCTATCGTCATTTCTCCCGCGGTCAGTCACCTGGGGCTGCTTCGTGACATTTGACGGACGTGATGAGGAAGGTTGGTGAAGGCAGGGAGGGGGAGGGGGGGGACAAGGGATGAGGATGGGGTGTCGGCCATTTCCAGAAGCCAGTAACGAGGACAATCCGTGCCATCCAGGACACGACCTGGCAGTCAGCCAGTTACGCTTGGTGGCACCTCTGTCAAAGACCACACACCTCTGTTGCTCTTCGGGGACATGCAGTCTCGGAGGTTTAGAACGAATGCTACTGCGATCGAAGAAAGAAGAAATTGGTTAACTCCTCGCGGTAGATACCCTCCTCCGGCGATGACGGTCTTGTGGGAAGAATAAGAGTAGATGAGGTAGATAGGTAGAGGGCCACACACCTCGATTAATCTTTCAGGGATACTGATCATGCCTTGGCGGAGTGATAGAGCCGAGATGTTTGATAGATGGACTGAAGGTTGGAACGTCAGGGGAGGGTAACTCCTCGCGCCAGACCAGATGCTCCCACCCCCCACCCACACCCCCACCCCCAGTCTGTGTGGTCCGGGAGTCAGTGAGGCAGCAGTGTAAGAGTGATGGTAGAAAGGTGAGGGCCGGGGTCTCGGGGCAATGTCGGGTGGAGAGGCTGGTGTGTCGGTTCCGTTTCCTCAACATTGCTACTGTGAATTCAGGAATGCAACAGGGGAAAAAAGCGACAATAACAACAACACACTCCCCCCCCCCCCACACACACACTCAAACATAAACACACTCACACACACACACGCACACACACGCGCGCACACACGCACGCACGCACACACACACACACACGCACGCACGCACGCACGCACACACACACGCACGCACGCGCGCACACACACGCACGCACGCACGCACGCACACACACATACACACACACACACGCACAGAAAACCGAACAACCAAACCAACCAACCAACAAGACACTCACACACATTCATTCATTCATTTTGCCCATCGCTCCTGGTGGAGCATAGGCCATCGACGACCCCTCGCCATCGCACTCTGTTCTGGGCTGTTCTGGCCATTCCAGTCCAGTTTGTCCCTTGCTGCTTCAGCTCTGCCTCGGTGTCTCGCCTCCAGCTGTTGCGAGGCCGGCCTCTCTTCCTCTTTCCCTGCGGGTTCCAGGTTAGGGCTTGGCGTGTGATGCTGGACGCTGGCTTCCTGAGGACACTCACACACGCACACACATAAACACATAAACACCCTCCCCCCCACACACACGCACACACGCACACACACACACACACACAAGAAAACCGAACTACCAAACCAACCAACCAACCATCCATCTATCTATCTATCTATCACTTCATACCTTCTAATCATTCTGTGTTTCTGCCTTGTCTTACAAATTGGATGACTCGCGCCTATCAATCAAACGATTCATTCATCATCTGTTTGTATTTAGGTCAAAAGATATATCTGTCTGTGTCATTTTTGTCGCTTCTTCCTCCTGGTTTTTGCTGTACTTTTGCTGGGTTGTTTCCCCTAGTTTTTCCTCTCTTGCGAGAGTTGGACGAGTTTGCATTCTCAATGACCCTCTTCAGTCTCCCTGTTTCTGTCTCTTCTTCCGTCACACCGCTTCTATTCGCCTCACCACCCCCCCCCCCTGTTCTGCCCCCCCTCCCCTTCCTCACCCCCTTCCCACCATTCGCTGTCCTTTCTCTGTCTTCTTTTACCCCCTCTCTCTCCTCCCTCTCTTCTGTTTCCCCGTCTGTCTATCTTTTCATTGTTAATCCTCCTTCCCCCCCGTCCGCTAAAAAAAGAAGAAGAAATGTGGAGAGTAAATCAGCGTGCGTTCCCATCTCCCAGTGACGACGACGTCAGAAATGAGCGAACAAGCGTTCGCGTGCGTGACCGCGTGCATTCTACCCTGGGGAGAAGAATAATCAGGAACGAAGTGTGGCGGAGACAGAGAGACCCTTGCCAGATCCGGAGAATGACATAAGGCCGAAGGGAATGCTGCAAGGGAGTCCGTTCACGGCCGTTGTCTTAAAGCTCCCTCCTTCGCAAGATATATCCCGGGATGAATTTTTGAACGTGGGTTGGCTAAAGGGAATGTTGCAAGGGAGTATACAGACACCGTTGTCTTAAAGCCTCCCTCTAATATGTTTCTTTTCGAATACATGCCATAGAATTGCCCCCGGGACGAACAATGAGAGGGGGTGGGAAAAGTCTGAGTATTTTTCACGGCACCAAACTGACTGGTTCTGGCAAAGAAATATTGTCTCGTCCTGGATTTGGTTGCCCGGTTTACTTTATCTTTTGGGAGTTAATATAGTTTGTCGTGTATGTGTGTATGTTTGTCGTGTATGAGTGTATGTGTGCTTTCTTGCATGCGTATTTGCACGCGCTCGCATGTGTGTGTGTGTGTGTGTGTGTGTGTATGTGTGCTGGCGCGCGCGCGAGTGTGTATTTGTGTGAGTGAGTACGTGCGCGAGTGTATATATATATATATATATATCTGTGTGTGTGTGTGTGTGTGTGTGTGTGTGTGTGTGTGTGTGTGTGTGTGTGTGTGTGTGTGTGTGTGTGTGTTTATTTCTCTTGGTGTTGGCCATCTCACGCTAAAAAAAAAGAATTGCCCAGACGACATGCCCTTCCAAAGCTAATGATGGGTCATCTGAAAGCCATCAGCGTCAGTGTCCCATGACTCGAGATAAAAACTGAATGATAAAAAGAAAGAAAGAAAGAAAGAAGAACACACACATCCCAGCCTGCAGACCCAAAGCCAGAGTGAAGATGTCACCTTTTGACCCCCTCTTCTGCAGCTAATATCATCATCTTAGATGAACAGACTATAAATAAATAAAATAATCCTGCAGCCAGTTGCATTGCTCGGATGGAAGAGCCCAGTATGGTCGTCACCCGCTACTAACTGTGTGCAGAATGGAACTGACCAATGGCGTAGTTCGGTCAACGTTGGCATTTTGTCAAGTGTAACTGTCAAAACGTTAGAACCAAGCAATGCAACTGGCATCAGCAGAACAACACGAGAAAGACAGGGAACGTTTCTTTTCAGGGGAGCGGTACTGGCCTTCACATCACAACTCTCTCTCTCTCTCTAGCTGTCTCTCTCTGTCTCTGTCTCTTCCTCCCTCCAATCCCTCTCTCCCACCGCTCTCTCTCAATATCTTTCAAACACACGCACACACACACACACGCCCGCTCACGCGCACACACACATACACACACACACGCACGCACACACACACACACACACACACACACACACACACACACACACACACACGCACTCTCTCTCTCTCGAACACACACACACTCACTCACGCACTCACTCACTCACTCACACTCACACACACACTCACACACACACCGGCTCAGAAACAATACAATTAATGAAAATATGAGTCGATTAAGAGACAGACAGACAGACAGACAGACAGACAGACAGACGGTCAGGCGATGACAGACGAGCAGGAAAACTGACAATGACAGCATGAGGCAGATATCTTCTTCATCTTCCTTCGTGGGCTGCATCTCCCACGTTCACTCGTATGTACACGAGTGGGTTTTTACGTGTGTGGCCGTTTTTACCCCGCCATGTAGGCAGCCATACTCCATTTTCGGGGGTGTTCATGCTGTGTATGTTCTTGTTTCCAAGACCCACCGAACGCTGACATAGATTACAGGATCTTAAACGTGCGTATTTGATCATCTGTTTGCGTATACACACGAAGGGGTTCAGGCACTAAGCAGGTCTGCACGTACGTTGACTTGGAAGATCGGACAAATCTTCACCCTTTACCCACCAGGCGCCGTTACCGAGATTCGAACCTGGGACTCTCAGATTGAAAATCCAACGCTTTAACCACTCGGCTATTGCGCTCGTCAGGCAGATATTATACAACCGAGAGAATCGGAACACACAGGATGGAATCCCAAAACAAGGCAGTATTGTCTCCCTGTCCACAAGACCTTGTGCCTTGATCTGGTCTTGATGTTTGTCAGTCGGGTGAGGCGATAAACCGAGGTCCTGTGTGCAGCAAGCACTTAGCGCATGTTCACGAACCCACGGCAACGAGAGGTTGTCTCTGGGAAAAAGCTTAAAAAAAAAAAAAACCCCACTTTAATAGGAAAACGCAGTTGCAGGCAGATTAAACGGAGACGCTTGCCTCGCTGTAGCGACGCAATCTCCCTGGGGAGAGAAGCCCGAATTCCACACAGAGAAATCTGTTATGACGAAGAGAAATACAGTACAGTACAGTACAGTACAGTGCAGTGCAGTGCAGTGCATTACAAAATGAAGGATAGATGAACAGACAACTGCATAGATGGATAGGTATATATAGATGGATAGGTGTGTGTGTATATATATATATATATATATATATATATATATATATATATATATATATATATACAACGGTAGATAGAAAATAAAAAACAACAACAGAGAAACGAAACAGACAGACAGTTGCATTTTTTCCATTGCTTACAACAGAATTTCACAATAATAGCCAGCGAGAGAAGACGTGGGAAGCGAAGGAAAATGTCAGATCGTCACAAATTTTAAGGAGAGAGAAAACACACACACACACACACACACACACACACACACACACACACACACACACACACACACACACACACACACACACACACACACACAAACAAACAAAAACCACCAAACAACAACAAACATAAAGGATTTTTACTGGCAACGAAAACTATCGATCGAATTCTTGATGGCGTCGATTGTGTCAAGGTCTCTCCGAACAGGGCGGAGAGAGAGACAGACAGACAGACAGACAGACAGACAGATCTTAAAAGACCTGTCAGAGTCTGAAAGCTGGTAAAGTTTTGTTTTTCGTTTTTGTTCTTTCATTTCATTTTTTCTCTCTCCTTTTTTCCTTTCTGACACATTCATTCTTTCTTTTTTTTTCTTTCTTTCTTTCTTTCCCCATTTCTTTCTGTTTTTATCTTTCTTTTTTTATTTGTCAATTATTTTTTTCTTTTTCTTCTTTCTTTCTTTACCTCATTTCTTTTCAGATTTTCTTCTTTCTTTCTTTTCTTCCCTTCTTGCTTTCATTCTTCACTTCACCTTCTCACTCTTTCCTTATTCTTCTACTTCTTCGTTCGTGGGCTGCAACTCCCACGTTCACTCGTATGTACACGAGTGGGCTTTTACGTGTCTGACCGTTTTTACCCCGCCATGTAGGCAGCCATACTCCGTTTTCGGGTTTTTTTCCCCTCATTCATTGTCTTCTTCCTCTCCTTCCTACCTCCTTGTTTTTCTTTTTTCCTTTCTTTCTCCAGTCCTGTTCGTTCTTTCATTCACTCTTTCTTTCTTTCTTTACCTCATTCTTTGTTCTCTCTTTTTCTTTTCTTCCTTTGTCTCACTTTCATTCTTTCATCCTTTCAGGAATAAAAGTGGAGGTATAAGTGCCTGGGAAGGGGGGGGGGGGGGCGAGGGGGCTGGGGGGGGGGGGGGGGAAGGTAAACTGGGGGCTGTAGCATTCACAGCATGTTCCAGCTGTGCTTGTCAGTTTCACTTCATGTGTGTGTGTGTGTGTGTGTGTGTGTGTGTGTGATTTGGTTGCGGTTTTTTGTTTGTTTTAGGTGGTTTAATTCATTATTGCTTTTTGTATTTATTCATGTTATTATTCATATCATTGATATTCATATCATTCATATTTGTATTTGTATTTCTCTTTTTATCACAACAGATTTCTTTGTGTGAAATTCGGGCTGCTCTCTCCAGGGAGAGCGTGTCGCTACACTACAGCGCCACCCTTTTTTTTTTTTTGGGGGGGGGGGGGGGGGGGGGGGGGGGGGGGGGGGGGGGGTTGTATTTTTTCCTATGTGCAGTTTTATTTGTTTTTTTTTTCCTATCGAAGTGGATTTTTCTTCAGAATTTTGCCAGGAACAACCATTTTGTTGCCGTGGGTTCTTTTACGTACGCTAAGTGCATGCTGCACACGGGACCTCGGTTTACCGTCTCATCCGAATGACTAGCGTCCAGATCACCACTCAAGGTCTAGTGAAGGGGGAGGAAATATCGCATCGAAAATATATTCATATCCATCTACTTCTTCTTCTGCTGCTGCTGCTGCTGCTGCTGATGATGATGATGATTCGTTCTTATTGCTATGAATGGTGTTGTTATTGTTCACAATAGATGGATGCCATGCATTTTCCGCCATTACTCGGCTCCAAGTTCTCGACTTGAGTTACACCCTTCATTTTCGTTCATGAGAATTTCTTTTCCCGATTCATCTCGACGGGCGCTATAGCTGAATGGTTATAGCGTTGGACTTTCAACCTGAGGGTCCCGGGTTCGAATCTCGGTGGCGCCTGATGGGTAAAGGGTGGAGATGTTTCCGATCTTTCAGGTCAACATATGTGCAGAATTGCCAGTGCCTGAACCCCCTTCGTATGTATACGCACGCAGAAGATGAAATACGCACGTTAAAGATCCTGTAATCTATGTCAACGTTCGGTGGGTTATGGAAACAAGAACATACCCAGCATGCACACCCCCGAAAACGGAGTATGGCTGCCTACATGGTGGGGTAAATAAACTAAAATGGTCATACACGTAAAATGTTAAATGTTACATGTTTGTCTGAGCGTGTATGTGTGCGTGCCTGAAATGTGATTGAACGACACAGGAAACGATTCACCGTTGTTTAAAAAAAAGGGAGAAAAAAACAAACAAAAAACGTTGGCGAGAGAGAGAGAGAGAGGTGGAGGCGGTCAATTTTGGAATTGATGACGGATTATCAGGTCTTGACCGGCAGGATTTTTTTATGGGGGGGTCGGGTGTCCCAGATTTAACCCCCATCTCATCCCCCGAAGTGATTAAAACTGAGAGGGAAAGGTGGGGAGGACGTGGGTTGATGAATCAGTCAGTTTTCTTTTTGTGTTTGTTCGTCTTCGTCCATTGAGCATTGATTAATATTATCACGGTGATTCGATTCCCCTTTCAATTGGCATTTCATGTTCCAGGCTTATTTTCTCCAAGACTGCGTGTTGGCCCCAGTTTTTATCTTTCTCCCTGCCCGCCTTCCTCCCCTGTCTATCTGTCTATGTATCTATCTATCTGTCTATCTTTTCACGATAACCAACAAACTTTGACATTCATGTACAGTCAAATCATCTGTGGGGAAGAACACATCTTCACTCTGTTGGACTGAAGGGAAAGTGGTGTGATGGCGGGCTGATGGGAAAGAGAGAGTGAGAGAGAGAGAAACAGGCGTGTGTGTGTGTGTGTGCGTGCGCGCGCGCGCGTACATGTGCGTGCCTTCGTGTATGCGTGAGCGCCAACTGCACGTGCGTGTACAACCTCATTTCTGTGCACCCGCAATTGACTACCCCCGCAAAATGGCCGTGCTTGCAACCGAAACGTGTTTGCCGGCTCGCACGTGCCACCATGCCTTGTTCATGTGCCTCTCAGTGGTGTTGTGTGCAGTCACGCGTATGCTATAACTGTGTACTCTTGTGCGTGCGTGCGTGTGTGTGTGTGTGTGTGTGTGTGTGTGTGTGTTAAAGAGAGAAAGAGTGAGAGAGAACCAACTAGTACACCTCCCTCCTCCCCTCCACACACACACACACACACACATACCCGGACAAATTTTACCCCCTGGAGGATTTTGAAAGTTTGCTTTTCGTTTTCCATTTCTCTGAACGGTTCTGTCTGTCTGTTTCTCACACACACGCATGCATGCAACCCCAGCTAAGGTTTTGGATGAAACACCGGTAAAAAAAGAATCAGTTCTTGGATACTGTAAGAAACCCTCCCTTTCCATTTCAATAATCCAAATGTATAATAATTGACATCAAAAAGGGAACTGTTATTAGTTGTGTGTGTGTGTGTGTGTGTGTGCGCGTGTGTATGTGTGTGTATGCGTGTGTGTGTGTGTGTGTGTGTGTGTGTGTGTGTGTGTGTGTGTGGCGAGAGCAAGCACTTGATCTTTCTTCACGGTGTAAAATCATCATGCTATGAAACAAACTTCAAGGCAGTGAAAAGTAAGGGCGGGGAGGGGGGAGGGGGCAGGGGGCAGGGTTGGCGGTTGTTACAACAAATCCCCCCTCACCACGCCCCCCCCCCCTCTTCCCCGCCTCTCTCTCTCTAATCATGGTCATTAATCGTCCACTTCAGAAGAATGCTGCTCCAGCGGCGGTAAAGACGGACCAATTAGAGAGAAAGGCGCCATTCAGGATTGGGGGCAGTTGGAAGCTAAACCTGCACGTGCAAGCTCCCCCCCCCCCCCACCCCCCACCCCACCCCACCGCCACCATTCCCGCTATATTTATCCTAATGGCCCTTCTGTGTGGAGCCATACTGTTGTATTTTGATTTTTCTTTGATGGTTGTTGACCCTTTGATATCATGTTATTTTATTCTATTTATTTATATGTGTGTTTTTTTCGGTTTTTTTTTTCTTTTTTCAAATTCCAGTATGTCTCGAAGCATCTCTTTTTGCTCATTGTCACTGGGTTTTTTTTCTTTTCTTTGTTTTTTTCTATGATTTTAGTTTGTTACAGTTATTTTAAAGACTTTTTGTTTTGATGTATGTATTTTCTCAAGGTCACTGACGTGAACAGAATGGTCTTAAAACTATTGGAAGGTTTCGATTTCTCTTTGATCCTTGTTGGGTTGTTGGTTTTTTTGTTTGTTTGTTTGTTTTTAATGCAATTTGTTTTTCCTTTTCTTTTTGTTTTTGATAGTTGTTTTGTTTCTTGTTTGATTGTGTACGATTCGCGTGTACAGTCCCTTCAAAGCTGCCTTTCCCTAAACAGTTGTTTATCGTTTTGTTTCCTACTGCATGACATAAAAGGGGTCATCCGACGGAACCCGTAAGGGGTGGGCGGGGGGGAGGGGGGGAGGAGGGGGGACGTGGTTCGGTGGGTAAAGCGGTTGAAAGGAGGGAGGTGGGGGCTGGGGGTGGGGTATGTGAGATTAAAAAAAAATGAATAAGAAATCTTCATCTTGGTTTTTGAAGGAAACGGGGAGTGAAAGGATGGATCATGCTGGTTTTGATATGATTTGACAGGCACGAGAGGTTTCTTTCTGTCCGACTTCTCCACTGACATTCTGTTAGGTGGGTGTGAGTTGTTTGGCGTTGGTTTTATCTATTTGTATTTTCTGTGTTTTTTTCTTCCAAATTCTTGGGGTTTTTTTTAATTTCGTTTTAGATACGTTTCATATTTTTCCTCGAAGGGAAATAAATTTAAGCGGGGTTGATATGAAAAGACATAGACGGCTTTCGTTTTTCACAGTTCCATTGTGATTTTCATGAGAGAGTTGGCAACCCCCCCCCCTGCCCCCCGCCCCCCACTTGTTCTTTACTGTGGGCCACATTTTTTCACCTGAAATGATGGAAAAGAGGTGTGAAAAGGATAGTCTGTTTGGGAAAGCTTCACGTAAGTTGAAGTGAATTATGACAGCCACATTGTGGTTTGGTTTGTTTCGTATGCTTGCGCGCGCGCGCGTGTGTGTGTGCGAAATGCGTTTCAGATTTTCGTATCCCAGAGTGAGAATAAAAAACGGGGGTTAACATTATACAATAGAGGTAGTTTTTATTTGGACAGGTCCATTGTAATTTTATTTTGTTGGTTTGTTTGTTTGCTCAGTCAGCTTGTATATCTTTCTTGCTTTTTATTATTATTTTTTTCTTCTTCTTAAAAAAGCAACAACATTTAAATGAGCTTCAGTATTTTCTCCGGCGGTCAAAATGATGTAGAGGGGAACAGGAGATTTGGGGGTTTGGGTGGGGGGGGGGGGGGGCGGGGGGTTGGAGGTTGAAATGGTGGGGTAAGGGTTGAGGGGTGGGGGTGCATTCTAGGCTCTTACTGGCTGCCAGTCATTGTGAACGCGGTGTGACGTTCGTGCAGACAGGAACCCCTCTCTCTCCGTTCTCTCTCTCCCCTCTCAGTGCAGCCGCGTTGGCAGTGTTCCAGTAATGTGTGCAACGTGCGTATGCATGTATGTGTGTATAGAGGCCGGAGAAAACAGCCAATGATGAATAGAGTGGGGCAATCTGCGAAGCGAAACACAGCATGCAGGCAAGGCAGAGCACGTGAAACACGTTAGTTGAAGTGGATGGGTTGTTGTGTGCGTTAATACACACACACACACACACGCACACACAACACACACACCTGAGAACGCGAACGAACATGAGTTACACACACACACACGCACACACGCATGAGAGCACGAACAGACATGTGTTGCACACACACAGATAAACAGACACTCTTTCTCTCTCTCTCTCTCCCCGTGTGTGCCTCGGTCTCTGTCTCTCTATCGATCTCACGTTCTCTTAGGTGTTAGCTGAATAAAGTTCTGTGTGTGTGTGTGTGTGTGTGTGTGTGTGTGTGTGTGTGTGTGTGTGTGTGTGTGTGTGTGTGTGGCTATCCATCTCACTTCAATCTCTTGTCTCTGGACGCTTCTGTCTCTCCCTGCTTATCTGTATGACTCTTTCTTAAGAGTCTCTTTCTCCTGTGACGGCAGATAGCGATTCACACGCTCAGTCTTTGCCTTTGTAACGATATCCCTCCTTTCTCACTGCTGAGGAGTATAACATTGTAACGATATCCCTCCTTTCTCACTGCTGAGGAGTATAACATTGTAACGATATCCCTCCTTTCTCACTGCTGAGGAGTATAACATTGTAACGATATCCCTCCTTTCTCACTGCTGAGGAGTATAACATTGTAACGACATCCCTCCTTTCTCACTGTTTGTCTGTTTATATCTCTGTGCCCGTGTCTGTTCGTCTCTCGCTATTTTTTCCCGCCGAAATATGACCATTTTAATCAAAATTCTGAAAGCGAATCAAAGTTTCATTCTCTGTAACCCCCGTTGGAGCCTGGTGGATAGAGTGAAAAAAGATTTCAAGTAAAGTAAGTAATTGATCCAGGTGATAATGTTCACTATACAAAACATGTAGTCAAATCTTTAGTGACGCTATATTTTGTGTGTTTTTAATGGTAAAATCATGCTCAGTTTTCTCTTCCGCTGAAGTGAATGAAAAATTACGATTAATATTTTTTTTCGCGAATATCGGAGAAATGGGGTCATTTAACGAAATGCGATCTCTTCTCTCTGTCCCCCTATCTCTCTGCCAGCTATTTTTTTCTCTCTCTCCCTCTCTGTCTCCTTCCATTACTCCCCCTCTCTCTCATACACACACTGAAAAAGCACACATAAGAAGTGTTGGCGTCAGCAGTGATGAAGCAAACATACCCGACACAATGCACAGAGGGGACTAAACCGGGTTGCACGTGCACGCGTGCCAAGCATTGGTGAGGACAACGCGACTGGCACGTATTGTCAGAACAGTGTTTTCTGATGGCAGAATAAATGGGTACCCAGGTGTGCAGTCTATTTGGAAAAGTGGGGCCTGTAGCTATGAAATGTAGTTCGTCGGAGAGCTTGCGCCATAAACCTTATAATGCAACGGGGGGGGAGGGGGGGGGGCGGTCGTCGGACTACTAACTTCACCATGGGACAAACAATTCTGAAACGAAAATCTCTTATTGTTGTGAACATCATCATGAGCTGATCGTGTTAGAAAGAAACGCTCTTGTTGCTAAAAAAAAACAACCCCAAAAAACAACAACAAATTAGCAAGCAAAAAAACAACAACAAACAAAACAAACAACAACCAAAAAACAAAACCAAAAAACCAAAACAAAAACAAACAACAAATAATCATCCAATCAAATAACCAACCAATCACCCAGCTACTCAACCATCCGCCCAACCAACCAACAAATTAGCTACCCATCCAACCATCCAACCACCTACCCAACCATCCATCCACCCACCAAACCAACCAACTGACCAACCAACCAACTACCCCACACACCCTCACCCAGCCACCTAACCAACCAACCAACCAGTCAAAGACACCAATAAATGTACAAACCCACTCAATCATTCAATCAACCATCCACCCAGCGACCCACCCACGCTGCCAACAAACCAGTCAACCACCCAACTAACCACCCACCCGGCTAACCACCCAATCAATCAACCTATCACCCATCCACCCACCCACCCATACATCCACACACCCAACACAAGACACAAACAAACGCGCAATAATTCCAGTAAAATTCTTCTTAATTCCTCCCCCCCCCCCCCCGCCCCCCGCCCGAACTTGGCTGATTTTTCACAAACAAAGAAAACATAGAAAAGAGAAAGAAAACGAATATTTATTCACACCAAGCGTCGAATCCTTCATGAATAATTCACGTAAAGAGGTTTTTAAATAACGAGCCAGCCTCGAGAGGGCTTTTAAGCCTCACAGAGAGAATTGTTCTTTGTTCGCAAGCTTTCAAGTTGGGTCACATATCTCTACGGCTGTTGTGGGTGGGTGAAAAATGCAGTCTTGCCCTTGGGAAATCAGGCAATGGTGATTTTTATTAATTCATCCCCCCATTCTGTCAGATGGGGCCGTGCGTGGATATATATGGGCAATATGTTTTCGTTTAGTTGTTTATTTATCTATTGATTGATTGATTTACAATCGCCTGTTTTATTTTATTGCCTTTTCTTTTTATGTGCCAGGTCGTTTGTGTATTTGTGTGTGTGTGTGTGTGTGTGTGTGTGTGTGCGTGCATGCATGCGGCGCGCGCATATGCGCACGTGCGTATGTCTATATATATATATATATATATATGTGTATGTGTGTGTGTGTGTGTGTGTGTGTGTGTGTGTTATGCACGTGTGTTATGCATGTGACACCAACTTCACATCATATAAGCATATTGTAACTCGGGCACACGTGTCAAAGTAAAACAGGTACGATCGCTGGGGATGGTGAGAGGGTGGAATGGTGAGAGGGTGGGAGGGGGAGGGGATTTAGGAAGGAGGGAGGGGGAGAGAGAGAGAGAGAGAGGTGGCGGCGTCACAGCAAGCTGAAACAATAAAAGACCCAGGCGTTTCAGCACGTTTTGCATTGTTAGCTCTGTCGTCGGTTTATATAGCCACTATATAGACGTTCGCCGAAATAACCTGTTCGTTCGATAGAAAGCATCTGTTGACTTCGGCTCAATAATTTTATGGATGATTTGGAGAGAAGTGGGGAAGGGGTAGGGGTAAGCGAAAAGGAGTGAGATATAAATTGGAGAGAGGAGGGGGGGAGCGAGAGAGAGAGAGAGAGAGAGAGAGAGAGAGAGAGAGAGAGAGAGAGAACAATGAACAAATGTTTTATTGAGGGTAACTGGATAAGCTGGAAGCTTCTTTACACCATGCCCTCCCTCACACACAAACACACACACCCACTCACATGCACAAAAGATGAAAAAAACAAACAAACAAAAAAACAAAGAAAGAAAAAAGGTAAAAGAAAAAAGAAAATCGGTACGGACACTCGGTGTAGACGGTAACAACAACAACAACTACAGCAACAAGAGTTAATCACGAAACATAAAAAAAAATAGCATAATAGAGAGAGAGAGAGCGGATAAGAACTAGAGCAAAAGGGTTTATTTGCATATGGGCTTGTGACCCGTTGGAAACATGAATAAACATTATCAAACCTAGATAAGGGCAAGAAAATACAATCTTTGGTCCTCTCTTTATCAGTAAAAGATCATCATAGAGAAGGCCTCAAACAAGGCAGCGTCCTTCCTTGGCTAGTTGTTGGCACAGACATATTGTGATTCATTTCGTAAATGCGTTTTAATGTTATTGTTTTTGTGAGCTTTCGCTACGCTTAAAAACCGAAAGAATAAACCCTGAATGATTCTGGCGAATACCGTGTCTACTATTTAATCCCCACAGCATCACTCCCCAACCTTCTGATCTCAAGACCACTTTAAATAATGGAGTATGGCCGACAACAACTGCACGGCACTACCCCTCCTCTGCAAATGTACTGGCTTTTGCACACGATTTTCTCTCTGTACAAGAAGAACAAGGAGGAGGAGGAGAGGAAGAAGAAGAAGAAGAAGAAGAAACACACACACACACACACACACACACACACACACACACACACACACACACACACACACACACACACAGAGCGGATGAATCGATCCGTGGTTGGATGGATGTCGGTGAAAACTTTGTCGTGTCCCAAGGAATGGAAAAACCGCGGTTTGCCCTCAAACCCCTGTTAGCTATAGACATTTGTTGTCTGGCCCTCCTCTGTCAAACCATTAGTGTCACAGCGTGTGTTGCTAGCTCGTTAATGGCCCAATATATATATAATTATGTAATATGCGACTGCCTGAGAGAGAGAGAGAGAGAGAGAGAGAGAGAGATTTGGTGTTCAAGGGCAATCTTTCTTCTTTTATCTTTTTTCCTTTTTATTGTCTGATATTCCGCACAGGTACAGCTGA
>NC_134896.1:46495548-46525548 GCF_041734735.1 Babylonia areolata
CGAAATCTATGGCTGGAATGTGGCTCTATGCTTCTTGGAGTACGAAAGATTAGGTCAAGGAAGTCAGTGATGGGTGGTGTCGTATTATTGGTGAAGTATAGATTGATTAAGGTGGCTGGCTCTTGTCTGTCTTTTGCTCTTTATTGGTTTCGTTTCTTTTGTTGTCATTGAAAAAAACCCTACTTGTTCTTGTTCTTCTTTTATTGTTTTTCTTCTTCTCTTCCTCATCCTCCACTTCCTCCTCCTCCTTCTCTGCCGCCTCTGCCTCCTCCTCCTCCTCCACTTCCTCCTCCTCCTCCTTCACTTCCTCTTCCTCTTCCACTTCCTCCTTCCCCCCTCCTTTTCTTTCTCCTCCTCCTCTTCTTATCCTGTCCTCGCTCTTCTTTTGTGTTGCCTTTTCTTCAGTCTGATAGTCTGTCAAGCAGATTTCACGACAGCAGGCGTCTCCTTCCTGACAATAAGCCCCAAAAGACAGTACTGTTCCAGAGTTTGAAAAGGAATGAACAAAATGAGAAAAAGAACGAAGGAAGAAAAAAAAAAAGAAAACAAAATGAAGAAGAAAGAAATCGCCTGCTACTCTCCCCTCTACCAACTGAGACAAACAGTCTTCTCTGGCAGTGATGGCCAGTGGGCCGTGTGGCCGTGGCACCATGGCAGCAGCCCTGATAGTGCCAGCAGTGCTTCCTCCGATGACAGCTGTAGGGCCAGCAGTCCTTCCTCCGATGACAGCCATAGTGCCAGCAGTGCTTCTTCCGATGACAGCTATAGTGCCAGCAGTCCTTCCTCCGATGACAGCTATAGTGCCAGCAGTCCTTCCTCCGATGACAGCTATAGTGCCAGCAGTGCTTCCTCCGATGACAACTATAGTGCCAGCAGTCCTTCCTCCGATGACAGCTATAGTGCCAGCAGTGCTTCCTCCGATTACAGCTATAGTGCCAGCAGTCCTTCCTCCGATGACAGCTATAGTGCCAGCAGTCCTTCCTCCGATGACAGCTATAGTGCCAGCAGTGCTTCCTCCGATCACAGCTATAGTGCCAGCAGTCCTTCCTCCGATGACAGCTATAGTACCAGCAGTCCTTCCTCCGATGACAGCTACAGTACCAGCAGTGCTTCCTCCGATGACAGCTATAGGGCCAGCCGTCCTTCCGTCGATGACAGCTATAGTGCCAGCAGTCCTTCCTCCGATGACAGCCATAGTGCCAGCAGTCCTTCCTCCGATGACAGCCATAGTGCCAGCAGTGCTTTCTCTGATGACAGCTGTAGTGCCAGCAGTCCTTCCTCCGATGACAGCCATAGTGCCAGCAGTGCTTCTTCCGATGACAGCTATAGTGCCAGCAGTCCTTCCTCCGATGACAGCTATAGTGCCAGCAGTGCTTCCTCCGATCACAGCTATAGTGCCAGCAGTCCTTCCTCCGATGACAACTATAGTGCCAGCAGTCCTTCCTCCGATGACAGCTATAGTGCCAGCAGTGCTTCCTCCGATCACAGCTATAGTGCCAGCAGTCCTTCCTCCGATGACAGCTATAGTGCCAGCAGTCCTTCCTCCGATGACAGCTATAGTGCCAGCAGTGCTTCCTCCGATCACAGCTATAGTGCCAGCAGTCCTTCCTCCGATGACAGCTATAGTACCAGCAGTCCTTCCTCCGATGACAGCTACAGTACCAGCAGTGCTTCCTCCGATGACAGCTATAGGGCCAGCCGTCCTTCCGTCGATGACAGCTATAGTGCCAGCAGTCCTTCCTCCGATGACAGCCATAGTGCCAGCAGTCCTTCCTCCGATGACAGCCATAGTGCCAGCAGTGCTTTCTCTGATGACAGCTGTAGTGCCAGCAGTCCTTCCTCCGATGACAGCTGTAGTGCCAGTAGTCCTTCCACCGATGAAAGCCATAGTGCCAGCAGTCCTTCCACCGATGACAGCCATAGTGCCAGCAGTCCTTCCTCCAGCTAACCGTTTGGGCCGCTGCGTCCAAAGGGTCAATGCAGTTGTTGTTCTTTTTTCTCTATTTTTTTATTTTTTTATTTTGCGCGTTTCTTTCCTTTTTTTCCTTTTCTTTCGTTCTTTGCTTTCTTTGTTGTATTTCTTTTCTTTCTTTCCGTATTCATTGTTTTCTTTTATTTATTTCTTGCGAGGGATGAGTTCACATTTTCTTTTCTATGTATGTATGTAAGTATGTATGTATGTAAGTATGTATGTATGTATGTATGTATCGATCGGTGTATGTATGTATGTATGTATGTATGTATGTATGTATGTATCGATCGGTGTATGTATGTATGTATGTATGTATCGATCGATGTATGTATGTATATATGTTTCGAACGGTGTATGTATGTATGTATGTATGTATGTGTGTATGTATGTATCGATGTATGGATGGATGTATCGATGTATCGATGGATGGATGGATGGATGTAAGAATGTGTGTGTGTGTGTATGTATTTATCGATCGATCGATGTATGTATGTATGGATGGATGTATCGATGTATTTATGTGTGTATGTAAGTATGTATGGATGCATCGATGTATGTATGTATGTATGTATGTATGGATGTATGTATGTATGTAGCTATTTATCTAGCTATCCAATTTGCCTTTCTTTCTTTCTTTCTTTCCTGTTCCCTTCCTTCCCTCCTTTGCTATCATCTCAGCAGACCAGACAGTGCCAACAACCATTCAGCAATGAGAGGCATCAGTTCTGCCGTCATGCCTGGGGTGATCGGGTTTCTTTTTTAACGTCTTCTTTCTGGATATCTTTCAATGTGGAGTGATGGCCTAGAGGTAACGCGTGCGCGTAGAAAGCGAAAGAATCTGAGCGCGGTGGTTCGAATCACGGCTCAGCCGCCGATATTTTTCCCCCCTCCACAAGACCTTGAGTGGTAGTCTGGACGCTAGTCATTCGGATGAGACGATAAACCGAGGTCTTGTATACAGCATGCACTTAGCGCACGTAAAAGAACCCACGGCAACAAAAGGGTTGTTCCTGGCAAAATTCTATAGAAAAATCCACTTCGATATGTAAAACAAATTAAATTGCACGCAGGGAAAAAAAAAGAGTCGCGCTGTTGTTTAGCGACGCGCTGGGAGAGCATCCCGAATTTCACGTTGTGATAAAAAGAAATACAAATACAATTCTTCCCAGTCTTTAGCTTCCCTTTTCTGTTCTGTTGTCCTGTATATATATATATATTTTTTTTTCTTTTCTTCTTCCTTTATTTCTTGCTAGTTTTTTCTATTCTTTATTCTTTCTTTCTTTTCCCTCTTCACAACATTCTGACACTGTCTTCCGGGCAAACATTTTGCCGGCATGTCTGAAGGGTCGGGTTTCTTTCATTTTCTCTATTTCTATCTGTTCTGTTATCACAGCAGTTCAGAGGCTGTCAGACAACGTTGAATGAAAGCTAAACATTTTGCCGTCATGCCTGAGGGGTCCAATTTCTTTCTTTTTTTTCCCTTGTTGATTCTTTCTTTACTCATTTCTTTCTGTCTGTCTATGTTTTGATATAAAAATATATAATTTTTTTTTTACTAATCAGTCAATACGTCAGTCTATCTATCTATCTATCAATATCTATCTTTTTTTTTAAACCAGTCTTTCTTTCTCTCCTTCCTTCCGTTCATAACAGCTGTCAAGATTGTGCCAGCAATTCCATCGTCCAATGGAAGCCAAATGTTTTGCTGTTGTTGTTTTTTTCACCAAGAAAATTTTTCATCTAGACTGCTAGAAAACAAGAATCCGGCTTCATCGCCCGAGGCGTGCAAAAGCTGTGTGCCAAACAGCAACACAGAGTGCTAATTCCCGTGCAAATGTAGGCAGACAACACAATACTGCCTCAGTGCGCGTGAGAGGCACAGAAGAAGGGGGGGTGGGGGTGGGGGTCCCACTTATGCCGTCTGTCACTCCCCCGTCCCTTCCCCCTTGCCTCCTCCACCCCCACACACCACTGCCACACCCACCTCCCCTCCTCGGGAGGACGCAATAGCCGAATGGTTAAAGCGTTGGACTTTCAATCTGAGGGTCCCGGGTTCGAATCACGGTGACGGCGCCTGGTGGGTAAAGGGTGGAGAGTTTTCCGATCTCCCAGGTCAACATATGTGCAGACCTGCTTGTGCCTGAACCCCTTCGTGTGTATACGCAAGCAGAAGATCAAATACGCACGTTAAAGATATTTTAATCCACGTCAGTGTTCGGTGGGCTATGGAAACAAGAACGTACCCAACATGCGCACCCCCGAAAACGGAGTATGGCTACCTACGTGGCGGGGTAAATAAGCAAAGGGGTCATACATGTAAAATGTTACATATTTGTCTGAGTGTGTATGTGTGCGTGCCTGAAATCTGATTGTATGTCACAGGAAACGAATGATGAGCGCCCAGTGGCAGCCGTCAACCGGCTCTACCTAGGCAGGCAGCCTGTCGTGCAAATGACCCCGTGTTTGTAAAAGCGCTTAGAGCTTGGTCTCTGACCGAGGATAGGCGCTATATAAGTATCCATATCAATCAATCAAAAAACAAACAAACAAACAAACAAAAAAAAACCCTCCCACCCCCGCACTGCCTAGGGCTGTTCGTCCTGAGTGAAATATTTCGCTGCTGTGTGTGGGGTCATCGAGTTAGCTTCCTTTTGTTTGTTTCTTTCTATCCTACCACCCCCTCCCCATTCTGGCTTTGTTTACCCCATCTCAGCAGTGCAGAGAGTGCCAGCAATCTCCATCCTCCACTGAGAGCCAAACATGTTGCTGCCAGACCTTGAGGGGGTCAGCCACTGTAGTTGTCTGGTCTTTCTTGGATTCTGGCTTTACCGCTTTTTTTCTTCTTCTTCGGTTTGGTTTTTTTCCTATTTCTTTAATCGCGGTAGTTATAGCGCTCTCAAATAATTTCCATATCAGTTCCACACGTTTTGCCTCTGTCGTTTGGGTCAGGTGGTTTTTTTGTTGTTGTTGTTGTTTGTGTGTGTGTGTGTGTGTGTGTGTGTGTGTGTGTGTGTGTGTTTGTTGTTGTTGTTTGTTTGTTTCATTTCATTTCTCTGCTACTGTGTGCTATTCCCCGACTGAAAAGAGAGATTTTGACGCCATGTCTTAAGGTTCGGATTTCTTATATATATATATATATAATATTTTGTACGTTTTGTTTCTTTTCTTTCCTTTCTTCCTTCCTTCCTTTCTTTTTTTCTTTCTGTCACGTCCTATCTTCTTCTTTTTCTTCTTTTCCTTCTCTCTCTCTCTCGCTCTGTGTGTGTGTGTGTGTGTGTGCGCGCGTGCTCCTTTGGAAGAAAAGCGCCAGCCGACATCTGATGACTGAATCTGTTGTATCGATCCTTAGTCAGTCCGGCTTGAGTCACAACCAGTACCACCTGACAGGCTGACTGACTGACAAACAGTCTGACTGACTCACTGACTGACTGATTGACTGACTGACTGGTAGTCGGCAGCAGAAGGCAGGCCTCAGATCGATGTGTTGTCATTGCTGCTGATGTTGAAGATTTGGAGAGTGGGGTAGGGGTGTGGGGGGTGAATTACCGGTCTTTCTTTCTCTGGCCTCCGTTGAAATTGCACAGATTTTTGTGTGATTGTGAATTCATCGTGCTGTTTCACGAAGAAAGCGTGTTCAATTGATCAGTGTGGGTGAAGGAGAAGGGAGAGGGTGGGGGGGGGGGGGGCTTGGGGGATGGGGGGGGGGGGGGGGGAATTGGGAAGATGAATTGGAAGAGGCGAATGTGTATATTGAGTCGGGTTGTGGTGGGGGCCGGGGTAATGTTAGTGTGTGGTGGTGAGGAGGGGTCTTCATGGTGGGGGGTGGGGGTGAGTTCGAAATCTTATCGTTTTATCCAAATGTATTTCTCCACTTTGACTGTCTTGTCTTTTCGCTTGTTTGGGTGTGCGCTTGTTTATTTGTTTGATTTCTTTCTTTCTTTCTTTCTTTGTTTTTGATGCGCGTTAAACTGACCGGGTATGGTTTAGAAATGTTTATCAATCTTTCTTATTCTCTTTCTTTTTTTTTTCCGCCCGAACTGTCTACCCGCCGTTTTTCATTCCCCTTTTCCTTTTCTTTCTGTATTCCCTAAAATGTTTTTCTATCTAAATAGTCGGTCTATTTGTTTGATTTTTCTTCTTTTTTTATTTTATTTCTGCCATGTCTTCTCTCTGTCTGTTCTGTACTTTCCAACGTCTTGTGGCATCCTGTCACGTCCTGCTTCCCGACTTCCGCTCTGCTGTCTTGCTTTTGTTCTTCTTTCTTCCTCTTCATACACTGTGCCAGCCTGCAGGTATTGCCCCAGGCATCAGTGGGCATATTCAATTCCCAGACAGAGAGAGATTAAAAACTGCAACAGCAAAAGCAACAGCAACAATAACAACAACAACAATAACACACACACACACACACACACACACACACACACACACACACACACACATATATATATATATATATATATGTGTACATATATATATATACAGTGTGCAAGCTGTATGTCAGTCACACCACTCTCACCCTGTCCCCCCCCCTTCCCCTCTCTATCCCTTCACCTCCCTCCCCCCTCACTGCTCTGTCCAGTCCCAAAGTCCAGTCTTTGAGGTTGCGCCAAAACCGCGCCACCCTGCCTCCTACCTGCCCCTACCGCCTTCTTACACACACACACACACACACACACACACACACACACACACACACACACACACACACACACACACACACACACACACACACACACACACACACATACACACACAGACACACACACACACATATATATATATATATATATATATATATATATATACACATGTGTGTATGTGTGTGCTTGCGTGTGTGTGTTTGTATGCATGTATGTATGTATGTATGTATGTATGTATGTATGTCAACATTGCTTTGAGAGATAGTTTTCAAAATCTATGGAGACATGCTCTAGAGGCGAGTAGTAAATGTTTGTTTTATCGAAATTTCAAAAGTGGATTTGGTAGAGAAAAATATATAAGTCAAATGCCTGATAATTATGTTATCAGCTTCTTCAGATTTCGAAGTAGTAATCATAAGCTGGAAATAGAAACAGGGAGACACAAAGGCATACCACGAGAGTTACGGTTTTGTAAGGTTTGTAACATGTCTGTGACTGGTGATGAGTTTCATTTTATAATGGAATGTCCCAGTTATGATCAGTTACGAAACAGATATGTTCCTAAAAAATATTTGTCTCCAAAATCGGTTTTTAATTTTTGTAATATGCTCAAAGGAGGCAAAAAAGTCATTTTCGCTGTAAGTAAGATGATTAGATTTGCAAATGTTGCCTAGTTATACTTTTGGAGTTAAAAGACATTTGTGTTTCTCAACTTTTATGTGACATTGTTGTGAATTTGGAAATGTTTGTTCTGGGCACAAAAAGATTACTTTGCAGTAATCCTCCATACTCCAATAGGAGTGAAAGGATAATTAAAACTTGAAACTTGAAACTATGTATGTATATCCAAACACAAACTAAAAACATAGACACTTACCAACAAAGCAAACAGAAACCCAAGGTGACCTGAGCACCATACCGAATTTTTTTTTTTTTTAAACTGAAGCTTCCAAGGTGTGTTCCCACCTTTTATCCCCACCTTTCTCCCTCCACAACATCCCTCCTTCTTCGACACCCTGTAACTTAAGACACCCTCGTGGTCCTCCCCCCCACCACCATCCCACCACCCCCAAACCTCCACCCTCTCATCCCCGACCTCCGCTCATTCCGTGCCACGGCCCTAAGATAAGCACGGCGGGAAGAGAGAGACTGGCCAATGATTAGCAGACTTCCCGCCTCTCTTCTCCCGCCTCGTCAGAACCATCAGGTCCACAGCAGAAGCTCCAGCCAGCCAGCCAGTGCAGTTATTCCTGTCCATTCTGACCTTGGTTGGCGGACACCTACCCCTCACTGAGTGCCAAGAACAGCCTGCCACCAAACCGGGATTTTGTATTTTTGTTGTTGTTGTTGTTTTCCTTCGCAGAGGATGTGGTATTGGGCTGACGGAGGGGCTGCGTATTATACTCTTGATACGCTTGCTTGCCAATGATGGACACTACTTCGCTTCTCCCCAACCTCCTTGTCTCTAGTGGCTCTTGTGTGTGTGTGTGTGTGTGTGTGTGTGTGTGTGTGTGTGTGTGTGTGAGAGAGAGAGAGAGAGGATGTGTGTGCACGTGTGTGTTTGTGTCAATGCAAATATGCCTGCATTCGTTTATTTGTATGTGCACGCATGCATTAATCCACACCGTGACGCTACACTGGCTCACAGACTTTCCCAAGCTCTTCTACTGATGGTGGTCGTTCTCCCAGTCCGTACATCACTGTCCTTTGACCCTGGGTGAAGCTGGACGCTGGCCGACATCTGATGGCCCAGATCTGTTATCACTGTTGACCCCAGCCTGATTCACCACCCCTACCTGTATGACTCATACACAGGACAGCTCAGCCATTGATCCGTTTTGATGTAACTGCTGCTGATCTGACTGCTGGGGGGGGGGGGGTGCAGATGATTCACTGGCCTTCGCTTTTGTTTTTCAGTTTCTTCCTGTTCTGTTTCAGTTTCAGGAAGGTGTAAAAGGGCGTGCGGACATGCGCGAAAATAAAAAAAGAAAAAAAGAAAAAGAGAAAGAAAGAAAAGAAAAGAAAAAAGAGCGGATGCCTGACCTATATAAACATCTGACTAGCTGGTCAGTGCTACTTCTGGAATTGCACAAGTCTCATAGAGACTGATTAATCAAGTTGTCACACACACACACACACTCACATTTGTCTCTTCTACAGATTCGTTTGTTTTCCTTTTTGTTTCTTTGTGTCAGATAATTAATTTCTGTCTTTGTTTCTTTCTTTCTTGTTTCCTTTCTGTCTTTTGTTAATTGTTTAAGATTTGTTAAATTGAGAGAAAGCATAACAAATAATCGAAAACCTGAAATAAAGTTATGGAAAGGAAACAGACTAATACAAATCGACATAAGTACCACATTAAACTTACCCACTCCCTCCGACACACACACACACACACACACACACACACACACACACACACACACACACACACACACACACACACACACACACACACACACACACACACACACACACACACACCGAAAACGAAACAAAACACAAGAAACAAACAAACAGAAAAATCCACTCTTTCTTTCCCTTCCCTCAAAAGTCCCCCTCCCCACTGACAGCCCTTCCACGCCTCCCCACCCTCCCCCTATATCCACACTTTGGAAGGTGGCAGAATGGTTAAGACGCTCAGCTGCCAATACAGAGAGTCCGTGAGGGTGTGGGTTCGAATCCCGCTCTCGCCCTTTCTCCTAAGTTTGACTGGAAAATCAAACTGAGCGTCTAGTCTTTCGGATGAGACGATAAACCGAGGTCCCGTGTGCAGCACGCACTTGGCGCACTGAAAAAGAACCCATGGCAACGAGAGTGTTGTCCTCTGGTGAAATTACGTAAAATGAAATCCACTTTCATAGGTACACAAATATGTAAGCATGCACTCAAGGCCTGACTAAGCGCGTTGGGTTATGCTGCTGGTCAGGCATCTGCTCAACAGATGTGGTGTAGCGTGTATGGATTTGTCCGAACGCAGTGACGCCTCCTTGAGAAAGTGAAACTGAAACTGAAACCCACACTTTGTATCTCCACCCTCCAGGTTCATTCATACTCCCCTCTCCCCCATCTCCCTCCCTCCCCCCCCCCCTCAACCCGTCGTCCTCCCTCCCCTGTCCTCCCCCCTCCTCCACACACCAATCTACGAACCCCCCACCCCCCCCACCCCACCCCCAACGTCCCCATCTACGCCGCACCACCACCAACCACCACATCAGATAAGCAGACGGCAGAGAATGGATGGTGATTACTGGACTCCATCCCCCTGCCCCTCCTCACCAGGTCCAGCTGAGCTGTCAGTCCCTTGGTCTACCCGGTCAGGCCAGTGACCAGATGGTGGCAGATAAACACACACACACACACACACACACATACCATCCCGATGGCCAACAAAATCCAGCACCAAGTCGTTTTGCGCACGCACAGACCCCCCCCCCCACCCCCCATTCCTCCACGGAGATGTGAACATGTAAGTAACGCGGGTCAATGCCCCCCCCCCCTCCCCCCCTTCCCCTTCCCCTCCCCTCCATGGAACACCAGAAGGACCTCTTTCCCGCACAGACATCCAGGAACTCGCCCCTTAGAACAACGCAACATTCACCACACACATCAGCACTCCAGCGCTGAACAAGCGGGTCGTTAAACCAAACTCCACGTTTTGTGCCGCTTGGCCATCATGTGGGGAAGAACGTTTGTGTTTTGGGGAGGAGGGGGAGGAGGGGGAAGGTGGAGAGGGGCCGGAGGTGGTGTAGTGGTGGAGGAGGGGGGCCGGTGGGGTCGCATTTCCGTGCTGTCCCTTTGCCAAGGCCTGGACACTCTCCCTTCAGCCAAATTTGCTTTCCCGTTGGGGGTCTTTTGGGAAGTTTGGGTTTCTTTGTGTGTTTATGTGCTTGGTGTTTTGTTTGTTTCCTTTCTTTTTGTTTATTGTTTTCTTTTTTTTTCTTTTCTTTTCTTTTTTTGTGCATTCTTTCTTTATGTCTTTCTCATTTGTGTTTACTTTCTCAGTATCTCTGTCCCATACTCTCATACTCCCCTTGTTTGTATATAATTCTTCTGGGCCTCTATCTCTTTTTAAGCAGTTACATGAGAGAGAGAGAGAGAGAGAGAGAGAGAGAGAGAGAGAGAAATTATACTTCCAGCCCTCCATCTCTGAACGATAGAGAGAGAGAGAGAGAGAGAAACCGCTGGCTACCAGCTCCACCTCCTTTCTCCCGAACTCATCCACCCCTTCCACCTCCCCCCCCCCCCTGCCCACCCCCTCCAACCACCCCCTGTCCCGCCCCCACCCCACCCCTCTCTCTTCCCCTCCGGCAGTGCCCACTACAAACGTGACAGGACCGATAATCAATCCTCATACGTAGCAGCCGCCAGTACTCAAGGACTGGGGGTCCTCAGCAGTTCCTCAGGAAGTGCCGGCACGTCTCCCTTCCATGACTGTTTGCCAAGGTCCCCCCCCCCCCCCACACACACACCCAAACCCCCGACCCCCACACCCTTACCCCCACCCCCACCCCCAACTCCACCTCACCAGTGGCTGCTGCTGCTGTTAATGCCACGTCAGCATGTGCAAATATACTCAGTGTCCCCGCCATCCCCCCAGTCTCCTACATGGACCTCCACTCCCCCCCCCCCACCCCCCATTCCCCACTCCACCACCAAAAGGACACGGTGACTGTGTGGGAATGGCAGGTGGTTTGTTGCTGGTGGATGGCTGGTTCAATGTTTGATTAGCCTGTGTTGTTGGAAGGTGTGTTGGTTTGGGAGTAGTTTGGTTTGGTAAGGGGCGTGTTTTTTGTTTTGGTTTTTGTATGTTTTGTATCCCTTTCTCTTTAAAAGCTATTTGTTGTATTATTTATTGTATTTTCCTTATTTGTGTTTTTTTATCAGCAAATTTTGCTCTCTCTCTCTGTCTCTCTCTGTCTGTCTCTGTCTCTCTCTCTCCCTCTCTCTCTCTCTCTTGCTGTTGTTGTTCTCCGTTTCTTTATAAATAACCAGATTTTAATCAAATAGGAAAAAAGAAGAAGAAGAAGAAAAAAAGAATTAATTGTCTTTTCTATAACTTTATTTCAAAATTGTTTGGGTATTTTTCTAAAGTCGTCAGTGATTTTTTTTTTTTTTTTGGTTTCCTTATCCATAATCGGGCTATCCCGTTGTCAATAAAATATGGCATGCGCAATATTTTCTCTCAAATGTTTTCACTTTTTTGTGTGTGATCCTATTTGGATGTGACATTTTCGTGTTTCGCCCAATTGCAGTCCCTTCTCTCTTCTTTATATATTGACGTCTTGCCTCCCGTTCACTCCAGACATATATACTTTAGCTTATGCCGTCTTCCTTTTCATTCCATCTATTTCTCATGCTTTTATTTTCTATCGCAAGTGTCGTTTTGTTATAAGCTCCCCTGATTTTAGCGTTATTTGTTTTGGATATTGTTTGTTCTTCTGGGTACAGTGTTCTTTATGAATGATTATTTTTCATATGATTTCTTTCCTGGACATTAATACGCTTTATTTTCTGTATTATTTATTCCCTCTGTTCTTTTTTTTGTTGTTGTCTTTCTGTAATATCCGTTCTCGTTATTATCTCTTATTATTTGTTTCCTTTATGTTGGATGTTTCTTTCTTTCTTTCAGTGAAATCCCATACACGCCCCCACCATTCCCCCTCCTTTCAGATGTTGTTGCTTACTTCTTCACTTAAAAATTATCATCTACTTGGGCTGTTTTGGGATGACAGTTCCACTCTCTTAGTTCATGCTGTTACCAGGCCAACCAGAGAAAGCAAATACGCTTTCTACTCCAGGCAAGGGAGATGCTTCGTTGGTACTGTTATCACAGTTATCTTTCCACCCCCACCCTCACCTCAGATCCCGCACACATGCCAGCTCATTTGTTGAGAAAATAGTCGATTATCTTCCTTCGTTCAGGAGAGAGAGAGAGAGAGAGAGAGAGGGCTGGCAAAGTGAATATGAATTCACCACCACTATCGCCGTAAAAAGCGATGGGACCTTAACAAGATGTTCAGTAAAATGTTCATGGGAAGATCAAATGGGGGCAATAAAAACAGCAAAGCAGCTTGATGTCTTTTTGATTGACTGTTCTTTGTTGTTTTTGTTTTGTTTTGCTTATCTCTCACCCCCCCCCTCACCCCCCCCTTCCCGCTATCTTACTTTATCTATTTCTCATTCTATCTGTCTGTATTTTCTTTCTTTCTTTCTTTCTGGTGTAGCGTATATGGATTTGTCCGAACGCAGTGACGCCTCCTTGAGTTACTGAAACTGAAACTGAATCTTTCTTTCTTGACCTCTTATTACCATGGTTTCTTTTTTTCCTTTTCCCTTTACCTTCTTTCCTACATGCCTAGCTTATTTCTCGCTATATTCTATTAAATTTTCCTCCAGTTCCCCCTGCCTTTGATTTGTAATTGTATTTCTTTTTATCACAACAGATTTCTCTGTGTGAAATTCGGGCTGCTCTTTCATCTTTTCAATCCAGTTTTTAACCATGTTGATCACTTGCCTGATAAATCCGCCTTGGCATTTTCCCCTTTTTTTTCTTTCCCCTTTCTCGTCATTTTTTTTCTTTCTTTTCCTTCCTTCCTTCTTTCTTTCTTTCTTTCTGTACTGAATTCTTCATCTCCTTCAACCTTTTGCCCTAACCCTTCCCCGTTCATTGAGAACATTGAGCTGTGTGGTAGGCTGGTGTTTCCACACTTGGAACGTGCGTACGTACCATCCACAGTGTTCCCATGTTGATCATTTCCCATTGTCGTATGTCATTCTCTTTCAAGTGACCGATGGCTTTGCTGTGAAACGGCCACCCGGGGGAATCATAGTGGACGTACATCCCTCACCAAGACCGTTTGGTCAGTTGGTTGTGTGGCAATGTTGATCGATGCTCTGGTGTAGTGGCTGTATCGATCTGTAGGAGAGAGAGAGAGAGAGAGAGGGAGCGGTGGTGGTGAGTGGTGATGGTGGGTGGGGGAGACGCCATAAGGGCTGTTTACTTAAAACACGTAAGCCCACCGGAGTTCCATGATGGCTGGTACACTTGTGGGGGTATGGATGTTGATCGTATGAGGCTTGCTGATTAGGATAAAGGGGTCCATTGTTTGATGAGGCCGAAAAATAGTGTGTTTTGGGGGTGGAGGCTTTGCTGTGGAAAACATTTGCGCTGGTCTTTTCAGGTTTGACCTTTGCTCGGTCAACGTTGTTTTTAATGCATAAGTTACATCAGTGAACCTCAACACGTGTATGGGCGCTTGCACGAATGAGCATGCCTATAATCACTTGTTATACACGCATACCCACATATAGACACACACAAGCGTGTAAATGCACTCAATGAAAAAGAGCGATATGACGGAGTCCTCACAACTTTCAAAGGGCTTCGTCGGTTTGTGGACAAAGGGAAGAGAACTCCAGCAGCACAGCGAAACTTGTTCAGTGTATCAATATCCTGAATATTGAGTTAATTGTTTGTGAGGATCTTCAAGTCGGGGGAAAATAAAATATGTCTCTCTGCACAGCATACAGACTGGAGGTCAAGGGTAGATGGTAGAACGAACATTCATGTCCAGTTCACGTGCACATGAAACAGCACAGTTATGTACAATAATTCTGACACCAGATTACAACCTCCTCGTACTTTGCACGAAGAAAACCAAACCACAATGGACCGGTAATGAGAAGGAAACACTGACTGACAGAGATGAACCCCACCAACAGGACCAGCAGCTCCTCAACACATCGAATGATGAATCGTGCTCAGCGACCTGGAAGACAATGCAGCGGTAACTGTTACCTTCCCCATGTTTCTGGAGAACTAATCACTCCCCTCCCTCTCCCTTGCTTGTAATTCGAACTGCTGATTTTGTTGTGAAGCTGGCAGAACAGAAATTGTGTCTCGGTGAACTTGGTGCTCCTTATCGGCATCTTTCCTTGACGTAAGCCTGCCCGTTTAACCGGGGACTTGGAGTCTGGAAGAAGGGTCAGGTTGACCTGTAGCTGATTGCGTTTCCTCCGAGGGGTTAATAGGTGTGGGGTGAAAGAAGCGTAATATGTGGTTATTTTAACATGATTGGTTCCGAAGCCTCTCACAGATGTTTTGTTTATGTTTGTACTTGAGCGTCAGTCAGTCAACATTCACTGCTGTTTGATGTCACGAGAACTGGGCGACTGATTCTGGCCAATGTGTCGTGTTCACGGACACTGCTGGCCAACGGTTTACGGCATGTTGAGAGAGAAAATCATGGCTATGTTTCAATAGTGTGCTGCGCGCGATATATCGTGACTGGGTTCCATGTCCGGAACACATTCCCGCCACTCTCCTCCCTTCTCCTTCATCCCTACCCCCCACTCCCATCCTCAGCGTTGAACGTGACGAGAAATCATGACAAATGTTTTCCCGATGTTTTACACTCGGAAATGGAGAACTGTACTTTTTCAAGTGTTGCACTTTAAAGTTGTGATTGACGTTTTCTGAGTATTGCACGACAATAATTATCAATCCCTTCCCATTTCATGCACAGGAAAATTAAACACTATCCGCCATGTTACGTGCTGTAAACAAATTCAGTCCATTACCAACAGCAAAATCAAAATCTGACAGATCCACTAACAGTTCGCAGTAGTTGCAGAAACAGCAGGAGGAGGAGCAATGGCGGTGGTAGGAGTTGCAAAGGGGGAGGGGGCGTGCAAGAACCGGAGGAAGAGTGGTTATCTTATTAACAGCAGCAGCAGCAGCAGCAGCAGAAGCGGTAATAGAAAGATGGTGATGACGACAACGAGGTAACAGTAGCCAACAGCATCAGCAGCACTACAAGTCGTGGTAACAGTGAAAGGAGGTGGACTAAGATAACACCAACAGCAGCAGCAGGAACATCATCAGGAGTAACAGTAAGCTGAGTCGGAGGAGGAGGAGGGAGGCGAAGGAGGAAGAAGGAGGAGGAGGAGGAGGAAGAGGGATAAAGCCAACAACAGCAACAGGCCAAGGACAGGCAGGTACTTCGGCTCGGCAGCTGTTGTTGGTTTGCCGCCACACAGTGACTGTTGTGGCCATACATGTACCAGTGCTTGACTCTTCATGCTTTTTGCCTTCCAGACAGTTTCCAGGGGAGATAGCGAGAGAAAGCAAGCTACACACATACACAGACTGATAGATAGTTAACAAGACAAAGATGGGTCAGCTGAAGAGAGAGAGAGAGAGAGGGCAGACTATGAACACTAGTGTAGATGACAGATGGACAGACTGACAGACACATGGATGTGCATATTTGCTAAGAAATGGGATTATATTCTTGGCTCGAGGAATACAAAGTAGTTTAAACCCACATGAGTAGCTAACCAGTCTACCAACCAGCTAACCAACCAACCGACCGACATTGACAGGGGGTGGGGGTGGGGGGATAGGGTGGTAGATACCTTTTTTGTTGACTACAGTTAGAGACTTCTTTTGCGTTGATCGCTTTGAGGTGGATAACTTTTGCACTGGCTATTCTGAAGCGAACACCTTTCGCGCTGACTATACATACAGAGGTGAAGACCATTTTCGTTGACGACAAAATACCATTTGCATTGAGTGCATTAATTAAGGCATTAACCTTGAGCATAAAACACTGATCTCTTTCAGACAGGTAAGAAGAGTGAGAAATGAAACGAGAGAGAGACAGACAGACAGACAGAGACAGAGAGGCACAGAGAGAGAGAGAGACAGAGAGACAGAGAGAGAGAGAGAGAGAGAGAGAGAGACAGAGAGAGACAGAGAGAGACAGAGACAGGGAAGCGGTCAAATAGCAACAGCCAGGGGGCAGCAGCGGACGTGTTGTTTATGCCGTCTATCACGGCTTTTAGTTGGCATGGAAACTGCTGTGATGTCTTCCGGCCTGAGGGACCCAAGCTTGGCGTCTCGGAGGCATTCCTGTGTCCGTCTGTCTGCTGCCTTTCCTGGACACGGGGGATGTTTCCTGGGCCAGGGAGCTCCTTGCTCTCCTCATTTATCAGCCTCTTCTTGTTCTTGGTCTGTCCGTCTGTCCAAGTTACTTTGTGATTTATCTGTCTTGTGCGTTAGTCATTCTCAAATATATATTTGAGACAGACAATAAAAAGATATAAAAAAAATATATATATATCACCAGAGCTGCTCGTTCGTTTATTTATTTATAGTCTGTTCATCTAAAATGATGATGTTTGACTGAGGCGAATACCTCTCAGAGCCGCGATATATACCTGTCTTCATTGCTTGCTGCGTATCTGGAGGGCTGGCTGGAGGAGGCACATTCGCTTCTTCTCCTTCATTATCATCATTTTTTTCCTCTTCTTCTTCACGACCATTGCCATTATTACATACATATATAGTCTGTCACACACACACACACACACACACACACACACACACACACACACACACACACACACACACACACACACACAATTATATATATATATATATATGAGACAGAAATTATCAAAAAAAAGATACATACATACATACATACATAATTTATTATATACATACATACATACATACATACATATATATATATATATATATATATATATATATATATATATATATGTGTGTGTGTGTGTGTGTGTGTGTGTGTGTGTGTGTGTGTGTGTGCGCGTGTTTGTGTGTGTAAGAGAGAGACAGACTATATAATGTATGTAATAATGACAACAGGCGTGAAGAAGAAGAAAAAAATGGTGATGATGATGATGAAGGAGAGGGGGAAGAATCTGCCTCCTCCAGCCCACCCACCCCCTCCAGATAGACACACACACAAGCAAGCAATGAACTCATGTACATATCGCGGCTTGGATGATGCTTTCTGTTGTCATGGAAACGCCTGTATGTCCGCGACAGGACAAAATGGACCCCAGGAGGATACGTCACTTTGCACACACCCCCTTCCACACTCCCACACCCACACGCCCACATCCACACGCCCACACGCTGGCTGGTTTCCTGATGATGGTCATTAGGATTAATTCCTCTTTGCTAACAGCGCCGGTGCTTGTGTGTCTGTTTGGTGCTTCATGTGTCTGTTGAGTGGAGGTAAAGGCGGTTTTGCCTCCATGATGATTTCGTCTGCACTGTAGACAGTCTTGTATTTTCGCCCGATGATGTTTGCTTGTCTCTAAAGTGGTGTGTGTGTGTGTGTGTGTGTGTGTGTGTGTGCGCGCGCGCGCACGTGTGTGTGTGCGTGCGTGCGTGCGTGCGCGCGCGCGCGTGTGTGTGTGTGTGCGTGCGTGCGTGCGTGTGTGTGTGTGTGTGTGTGTGTGTGTGTGTGTGTGCAGTCTTTTTGTATGCTTGCCAGACTGTCGATGCACGTTTCTTCTGTCGTAATTGTTTATCTGTATCATCTTCATTGTTTGTCTGTGGATATATATATATATATATATATATATATCTATATGTGTGGGGGGGGGGGAAGAGAGAGAGAGAGAGAGAGAGAGAGAGAGAGAGAGAGAGAGAGAGAGATGTATATAATGTCAGAACCGAGCCATTCTGCACGGGGGAAAAAACCACACTGCCCGTCACATTGCATTCCCAGGCCCTGTTCTCTGATCCCTAATACCCTCTTGCCCCCTCGCCAAGGGAGGTCGCGATCTGATTGGACGAGCTTGTCAGGGTGTCAAGATCCGATTGGATACCGCTGGGGGAGGGTTGGATTTGATTGGAGGAGCTTGTTAGGCTGCTGGCATCTGATTGGTCATTCATCCTTGACTGGCAGAGATTTGATTGCGTACTTAGCGAAGGTTTGTTTTTTGTTTGTGTGTGCTTGTGTGTGTGTGTGTGTGTGTGTGTGTGTGTGTGTGTGTGTGTGTGTGTGTGTGTTTTCTCTGTTTAAGGATGGATGTTTGTAGGCACTGAAGAACATCCAATTCCATTACGCCTTCCAGTTGTTGTTTGATGTTAAGATGAACGGATGTGCGTGATGAGAAACGCGAAATTTCGACTAAGCTTCCTCTTCCGAGCTAACGAATGAGATCACAGACATTGGCTTAGCGTTTTTGACATTCTTGTCTCCGTTACTAATCGGTTTTATGGGCGAAGTTACGCGTGATGATGGGTATTAATGATCTAGTAAAGTGTAATTGAAATGTTCCAGTTCTCTCTGTAACACTTGCACACACACACACACACACACACACACACAGAGGGGGGCGGGGGGAGAGACAGACAGAGAGAAAGAAAGTGCGAGAGAGAGAAAGAGACAGACAGACAGAGACAAAGACATACATACATACATACATACAGACAGACAGACAGACAGACAGACACACACACACACACACACACACACACACACACACACACACACACACACACACACACACACACACACACGTTATTCCTCTGTAGTTCTTTCCTTTTGATTTTCCTTTCGTCCCTCTCCCTTCGATCTAAGATATTGCACAAGAAGTCAGGAGCAGCCGTCTGCAGCCTCTGTGTCTATCATTTTCTCCATCAGTGCTCGCTCTTTCTTTCCCCTGTCTGTCTGTCTGTCTGACGCCGTCTCAGTTAGTACACCTAGTTTAATAACGGTATTTTCGTGGTTTAGTAAGTACACCTAGTTTGATAACAGTATTTTCGAGGTTTAGTTCGTACACCTAGTTTGATAACGGTATTTTTGTGGTTAGTACACCTAGTTTGATAACGGTATTGTCGTGGTTTAGTTCGTACACCTAGTTTGATAACGGTATTTTTGTGGTTAGTACACCTAGTTTAATAACGGTATTTTCGTGGTTTAGTAAGTACACCTAGTTTGATAACGGTATTTTTGTGGTTAGTACACCTAGTTTAATAACGGTATTTTCGTGGTTTAGTAAGTACACCTAGTTTGATAACGGTATTTTTGTGGTTAGTACACCTAGTTTGATAACGGTATTTTCGTGGTTTAGTTCGTACACCTAGTTTGATAACGGTATTTTCGAGGTTTAGTTCGTACACCTAGTTTGATAACGGTATTTTTGTGGTTAGTACACCTAGTTTGATAACGGTATTTTCGTGGTTTAGTTCGTACACCTAGTTTGATAATGGTATTTTAGTGGTTTAGTTCGTACACCTAGTTTGATAACGGTATTTTAGTGGTTTAATTAGTACACCTAGTTACACCTAGTTTGATAACGGTATTTTCGTGGTTTCTCGTGGTAACGTCATCGCTTTTTCTGTCTCTGTCTGTCTGTCTGTTTCTGTATTGTTTTATGCTTCCATCTGTCTGTTTCTCCCTCTTTCTGTCTGTCTCTCTGCCTTCTCTGCCTGTTTCTCCCTCTGGCTGTCTGGCTGTTTCTGTTTATGTGTTGTTTTATGCTTCCATTTCTGTCCATGTCTCCCTCTGTCTGTCTGTCTGTCTGCATTCTCGGTCTATTTCTCCCTCTGTCTGTCTGCCTGTCTGTCTACCTTCTCGGTCTATTTCTCCCTCTGCCTGTCTGTCTGTTCCCCAGCCTTATCCATGCATGTCTCTGTGCCTTCCTGTCTGTTATCTGTGTCTGTCTTTTTCTGACCGTGTATGTCTGTGTATGTCCTTCTGTCTCTCTGTCTCTCTGCCTCCATCTGTCTGTGTTTTGATCCTTCGCTGTCGGTCTGTCTCTCTGTCTCGTCCTCCCTTGTCTCTTTCTCTCTCTCCCTCCATACTTCTCTCTCTTTTCAGTCGCCTCTCTCTTTCGCCCCATCCTGTGCCTGTCTGTCTGTCAGTCTGCTTGTCTCCCATTCTCTATGTATCCACCCACCATCTCTTATCAAAGAGAGTACTCCCCATCCACTCTCTTTTGCTCTTGTCAGGTTCGTTTCCCAGCACAAGGTTCCCAGTAAAAGCTGCTATTGATGTCGTACAGACTGACGTTACACAATAACAACGAAGGTGGAAGGGGGAGGGGGGGGGGGGGGGGGGGCTGGTGTAGCACTTGGCTGCCAAAGTTCCCACCTCCATCCTATCCCCCCTCTCCTCCCCTATCCCTGAGAGAGAGAGAGGCAGACACACACACACACACACACACACACACACACACACATACATACATACATACACACGCACACACACACACACATACGCGCGCACACACACACACACACACACACACACACACACGCACGCACACACATATACACACACACGAACACTCTTTCTTTCTATTTATTCCCATAATGGATTTTTTTTTTTAAAACCGCCTTAAAAAGCAACCCAAAACAACAGTGGATGAGATAGTCCTCCCACCCCTCCCGACCAGCCAGCCATTGCCTGAATGAAATCTTTGGCCTGTTTTGCGTACTGACGTGCATGGCGAGCTGTAAGTGCATTCTTTACGATCGTCGTGGTCCTCTGTGGGAGTGGGGTCTGAACGGAGTGAATCTGTTGAGGAGCAGAAGCCAACATTGTGCTGCTTTAGATCAGTGACGTGTCTACCCACCCAGTCAGATCACGAGTGGTGTGTGTGTGTGTGTGTGTGTGTGTGTGTGTGTGTGAAATTACATCCCCAAACACCTGTTCGTGTACCATTGACTGCGGAGACTTTGTGTTGAGAAATACACAGGCCAACATTTGAGCAGATTTGATGTCAGTATCGCTTCGTTTGTACACGATCATTCAGCCTAGGTCAATGGCATACATTAAAAGTGCAACACACGTTAAAGGACCTGTCACCCTATAACTGAAAATTCACACACAGACAACATAGGCAAAGCAGGAATGTATTAAGCTATTGATACACATACATATGAGTGCATGTGCGTGTTGTTATGTACAGGTCAATAACATTTTCTGTTATGACGTTCTGTTCTCTCTTTCTCTCTGTACGCGAGCTCTATCGACAATAACATACTATGTCAGGCACTGACAGCGGCTCCCCCCTCATTCAGCAATTTACGTCGTCAGACCAGTAATATTCCCCGAAATCCTCCCCCCCCACCCCCCACACACACCCCACCATCAACCCCCCTACCCCTCCCCATTTCCGTGGAAGGCGGAGGGGGGCAATCCAATGGAGGGGATGATTGCAGACAAGAACATGGCGTCGCGGCCATCAGTTTGCGTGCTTCCTGTCGCTCCACTGTTTCCCGATTTGCTGATGGACTTTCTGAGAACAGAGCTGTGATTGGTGGACATTTTTCTGCTGTTTCAGTTGTTAACAAAGAGTTCTAGCCGGTCGGGAATCATAAATGATTGACATTGAGGATGAGCCAACATTTCTAAGTGGAGAGAAAAAGGAGCACAACATGTGCACGTTTTCTTGGTAGAGTCGTAATTATATCGCTCAACAAGACTAACGTAATTATATCGCTCAACAAGACTAACGTAATTATATCGCTCAACAAGACTAACGTAATTATATGGCTCAACAAGACTAACGAGTGAGAGAAACAGTGCTGTGGTAGAGGCCTAATAGCTGCTTCTTCTACCATACTGTCGCTGCTGTTGTTGTTGCGAATGGCTTCACGATTTTTGCTAAGCATTGCTGCCGTTACTTTCTACATATTCCACAGTTTCTGTAGCTGAACATGAACTTTATAATTCCCAATACTACTACTACTGCTACTACTACTAATGATACATAACTTTTCTATTGTGCTGTTGGTTTTATTTCTATCCACTACTGTTTGTCACTGTTTTTGTTCCGGCTTCTGCAGCAACCTGTTACTCGAAAAATGACGGCAAGGATAAAACCATCACATAGTATTGGCTACTAGTATTGGCTACTATCCATCAACTACTACAGTTACAACTACCATAATAACAACAACTGTTGCTGCTGCGATGATTATCATCACTACAACTGCTGCCCCTGCTGTTACTGCTGCTCATACTTCTGCAGATGCCTCTGCTTCTGTTACTGCCGCTGCTACTACTACTCTTGTATCTACTGCTGCTGTTGCTACATCTACAACAACTACTACTACTATTGCTGTTGTTGTTGCTGTTTCTGCTGCCAGCACTTCTACAACCACCGCCACGACAGCCTAGCTGCTGCTCTTGTTATTCCTGTTGTTTGGAAGAATGACGGATGAGCTGGATTACTGGAATCGCAGGAGACACGCAGTTCCAGCAGAAATTCTCGCTGCCTCCCTCAGCCATGATTGTGACCGACATGCAGGGAGCCTGGTCGGTGGGAGAAAGACCAGCCCAGTAAATCAGACCAGTTCTCAGTTCATAGCGTGAGTCTCCACAACACCCCGCTACGTCTGACCCATTTGGCTCTGGCCGTGCGCATGGATCTCGTCTCTTGTCCTTTCATTAATGATGGATGCAAGCAGAGGTGATGGCTGGAACTCATTGGAGGTAACAAGAAAATTACACACTGGTGAGATGTCGAATCGTGGAGTAAGGGATTCCTCGCCATTGTCAGATCTGCTTGTGTGTGATTGTAGCGTTTGTCAGTTCAATGGCACTCTTTTGATCGATGGATGTTTTCGGTCTGGACGGCTGCAGCTAATCCGAAGCGAAAATTATAGCAATTGGCGTGTGCCGTGCGAATTAGATATCCGTTTTAGAGGAGAAATTTTGTTTGTGGCTGTAATAGACGATTAGTTTTGCTTCTGCAAATCACGTTGTTGCTTCTAAGTACCAGAAAATCATCGTTGTCATCATCATTACCACAAACATCACCACCATCATCGTCATCATTTCCTTCTTCTTTGTCGTAGTCGTCGTCATCATCATCAGCTTCATCATAATCATTTTTAATCAATATTTGTCACTGTCCTCTTCCTCCTCATTATTTTCTTCTTATTCTTACGTCGTCGACATAATCTGTTGTCTTTCTTACTACATGTCTCTTTCTGTCACTAGCATGAAATGAATAAGGTATCCGCATCCGCATACCCCTCCCCCACCCTCTCTCTCTATTTCGTCTTCTTCTTCCTCCTCTTCCTCTTCCAGTAGTGGCCAGCACAACGCAATCAACTGATTAATAACCAGTAGTAATTGGAGGACCTCAGTTCCAGCAGGGAATCCCGCAGCTGCAGTGCAAGCTTTTGATTGGCTGGCGGGCCGTTTACCGGAGGGCGGAGTTTGGACTGATGGATCTCTGCGTGGGATCTACGGAACTGTTGTGAGCTGTGGCGGGTTCAGACTAACAGGCTCTGCGTGGAATGTGTTAACAATCGCTTAGCCCCGAGATGCTGCCGTTGGAATTGAAGGTGTTGCTGTATTTGTCGTTATGTTGTCGCTGTAGGTGTTGCTGGTGGTGGTGGTTTTGCTGCATTACGGCAGTAAGAGCAACATCACTAAAGCAATAATAGTCACTGTTAGTGGTGGTACTGTTAGTGATGGGGATGATGTTGCTCACGACAAACCCTGTGTGGAAGTGCCTTTTTTTTCTTTCTCTGTGTGTCTGTATGCCTGTATGTCTGTCTCTCTGTCTTTGTCTTTGTTACTTTGAATAAGCGTCATGAGATGACAAAGGGAAGAAGAAGACTTCCACAAAACACCAACACTGTCAGCAATAAACTGCACCACTTAGCACACACACACAGCACACACACACACACACACACACACACACAGCACACACACACACACACACACAGAGCACACACAAACACACACACACAGCACACACACACACACACACAGAGCACACACACACACACAACACACACGAGCACACACACACACACACGGAGCACACACACACACACACACACACACAGAGCACACACACACACACACACACACACACACACACACATACTGCCCACCTCCTTTTCATCATTTTCCCACAGCCAGCCAGTGCTTGACCAGTGTCCAGTGATACATTATGCATCTTCTGTCTGCCATTTCCTGCTCTGGTCAAATCTCTTAAAGACTGCCTCCGTAGGTCGTCCTTTGTGTTGGAGGGGGTGTGGTGCGGGAGAAGATCAGGATTTGGTGGTAGGGTTGACCGGATGGGGTGGAGGGTAGGCATAGTTCTGAAGGCAAAAGAGTTCCAGTGAACCAGTGCAATCACCTGGGCTAGGTAGCAGTGAGCAGTCTCAGCAACGCTGGTTTATCTCTCTCTTGCTGAGATAATAAAGTAATCTGTAGTCTGTCTTCTGAAGCCTGATAACTGATTAAACAGATTTCTACATGCTAATCCTGCTGACTTAGAAAATAAATGTGCTGCTCAGATCCCTTATCCAACGCAGGCGTGGTGACGTTGGTTCCTTTGTCATCGATAGTGTTACATGACAAGTTATGTGGTCAAAAGTGTTACATGACCAGTCATGTGGTCAAAAGTGTTACATGCCCAGTTATGTGGTCAAAAGTGTTACATGACCAGTCATGTGGTCAAAAGTGTTACCTGACCAGTTATGTGGTCAAAAGTGTTACATGACCAGTCATGTGGTCAAAAGTGTTACATGACCAGTCATGTGGTCAAAAGTGTTACATGACCAGTTATGTGGTCAAAAGTGTTACATGACCAGTTATGTGGTCAAAAGTGTTGCATGACCAGTCATGTGGTCAAAAGTGTTACATGACCAGTCATGTGGTCAAAAGTGTTACATGACCAGTTATGTGGTCAAAAGTGTTACATGACCAGTTATGTGGTCAAAAGTGTTGCATGACCAGTTATATGACTACTAGTGTTACATGACCAATTATAGTTTCAGACATTATTGTCGTTGTGTGTGGGTGAATGTGGCTGACACGCCCCTCTCTTTCTGAGTGTATGTCTGTGTCTGTCTGTTTTCCATAAATGAAATGGAAGAAGTGCCTTGGTTTAATTTTTAACCTTTATCACTGATTTGCTCTTGGAATGGGGTAATGGTTTAAAAAACATCTTTCATTAATGCATAAGTTTTCGGGCTTGCTACCCGCTCCTGGCTGCCGACCGGAGAGAAACACTCACATAAACAAAGAGAATCTCTCTCTCTCCATATATATATATATATATATATATATATATATATATATATATGTGTGTGTGTGTGTGTGTGTGTGTGAGGTCATCTCTGTCTTTCCGTCACCGATTCTGTCTTTCTCGTTTTCTCTGACTAGCTGTTTGTAAGCCTCTCCACCTGGCTGCTTGTTTCTCAGTATTTCGCCCCTCGCCCCCCCACCCCCACCCCTTCCCCCACACCCCACTCCCTCCCCCCCACCCTTCCCTCTCTCTCTCTCTCCAGGTCTAATCCAGCTTCCATGCATCATTCACTGAAAGCACGAGAGTATTGTGTTGGGTCGAGAAAGATCGATGAAAAAGATTTTGTCCTAGATCCTTCTCTCTCTCTCTCACTATTTTTTCTACTTCTCTCCCCCTGTGTTCTGTGGGCATGGCAGAGAAGTGCAGCCTGCAGGGAGCGTGGAGGTTGGGAGGGTTGCGCAATAACGGGAACAGGGTCAGTTCAATTGAAAAATTGTTCCTTTCTTGTTGGCCAATCTCGGGAGAAAGAGATTGAGACGGTGCGTGGCTGGTTTCTATCGCCGCGGATTTTTTTCTCTCTAACATCTAACCACTACCTCTCTCTCTCTCTCTCTCTCTCTCTCTCTCTCTCGCTGCAGGATTTTTGTCTGTCTGTCTCTGACTTTCTCTCTTATTTTTCTTTGTTCCTCTCTGTCTGTCTGTCGCACTCACTCTTTCGCTCTCTCGCACACACACTTACACACGATTTCTCTCTCACACATACGCGCGCGCACTTGCGCGCGCGCGCGCTGTGCACTCGAAACCCCATTCCCTAATTATCCACCCAACCTCCACCATCCCTCCCTTTATCCCCCCCCCTCCCCCTTCAACCCAACGCCCTTCCACATACACAAAGGCTGTATATATAGGTGCTAAACGAAAACCTTGACCGAACGTTGAGAGACGTTTGATAGAGAAGAAGAAGAAGAAGAAGAAGGAGGAGGAGGAAGAGGAGGAGGAGGAGGCTGTCTGCTCTTCACACACACACACACAGCCAACCACCTCTACTCAGACAGACAGTTCACAAGCCAGAAGACTCTTACCTTCGCGGGGTGTGAAAAACAGCACTGGAGGCGAGGTCTGTTGGCATTAAAGACAACGGTGAAACGGGGTGGAGGGGGTGTTGGGGGGTGAGGGAGGTGGCGGTAAGTGGTTTTCTCCTCAAGGGCCTCATTTTAATCACCTGGCCTGCTGGAGACGTATGTGTGTGGGTGGGTAGGTATAAGTGTACGTGAATACTTCTGGAGAGTCCGAGCGATTGTGCTTTCCTTTTTTTTTTTTTTTTACTTTCTTTCTTTCTTCATTTCTTTCCTTTTCCTTCCATTCTTTCTTTTCGTTACTGCCTACATAGCTTTAATTTTAGGCCCTGGCAGTATAAAAATGTTAATAAATCATCATCATTTCTTTTCTTCTTCCTCCCTTTCTTTTATTCTTCCCCATGTGCTCACGAAAACACATTAATCTTCTCATCTTCTCTCTCAGTCTCTGCATGTCTGTCTGTATCTGTCGCTCTCTCCCTCTTGTTTATACGCACATGCTTATATGCACATGGTCGCTTGTACGAGCTCCCCCCCCCCCCGACACACACACACACACACACACACACACACCCCTCCCTACACACACACACACACACACACACATACACCCACCCACCTAAATACACACCTACACACACGGATGCACACACACAGACACAGACACACACAAGACAAACACACAGACACACAGACACACAAACACACACACACACACACGACAAACACACACACACACACACACACACACACACACACACACACACACACCGTTTCAAATTGCGCTTGGATTCACACAATGGTCGGCCACCAACACGCCAGGTCAGGGTTGGTGGTGGTGATAGTGGTGGTGGATGGGGTGATGGTCGTGGTAGTGGTGGCGTGTGGTGATGATGGCGATAATGAGGATGAGAAGAAGGCTGAGGAGAGGGAGAAAGGTGTGTTTCTTACAGATGGCTCTCTGTGACCTTGGCGATAATAACTTGGTACCTGCAACAACAACAACAATAACAAGCAGCAGCTGTAACAATATTGATGCTAGCTGTTACAGTGTGGGCATGCCATTGTACTCTGGCATGGGTTGCCGGCATGCGGGCATGAAAACGTGTCCTTACGTGGGAGGCCTGTATGCAGAGAGACGAGAGCGCGCCAGGATCCGTCTGGATTTGATACTCGCTTCGTCCTCCGCCCAATGTGTGTATGGAGTGACGGCCTAGAGGTAACGCGTCCGCCTAGGAAGCGAGAGAATCTGAGCGCGCTGGTTCAAATCACGGCCCAGCCGCCGATATTTTCTCCCCTTCCACTAGACCTTGAGTGGTGGTCTGGACGCTATTCATTCGGATGAGACGATAAACCGAGGGCCCGTGTGCAGCATGCACTTAGCGCACGTAAAAGAACCCACGGCAACAAAAGGGTTGTTCCTGGCAAAATTCTGTAGAAAGATCCACTTCGATAGGGAAAACAAATAAAACTGCACGCAGGAAAAAAATACAAAAAAAAAATGGGTGGCGCTGTTGTGTAGCGACGCGCTCTCCCTGGGGAGAGTAGCACGAATTCCACACAGAGATATCTGTTGTGATAAAAAGAAATACAAATACAAATATGATGATAAAGTTGATAATAAACAAAATAATATAGCCATGGTGACGATAATAGTAATCAGTGGATGATGACGATGATGGTGATAATGGTGGCGTGGTGAGAAACATTACCGCAAGGAGCATTGCTGTCGTCCAGCTATACTAAAACAGAACTTACTCTCGCAGAACGTTTTCTTATTCCGGTTCAAATCAACACGCACACACACACACACACACACACACACACACACACACACATATTACATAGCCCATCATAAATCATCAGACATTAATCACACTCTCGTGTTCAACATATCAATGCCAGCAGCACAGCGCGCGCGGAAAACAATCTTCTTTTGAATCCCCAAACAAACCACTGCCCTAACAAACAAAACGCCCACATGGAAACTGAAGGGAACATGAGAATCACGAACAAAACAAAGGCAAACAAAGAAACAACTCTCCACAGCAGCATTACGCAATCCATTGATGTGCCGTTTCAGGTTTCGGACAGAGATGGAAGGCTCTGAAACCTTTCGGAGACGGCCAGTCGGATTTCGAGTTCCAAACCCTTTATGGTGTTCTTGATAGACGATTAATCAGTGTGTTCGGCTGAGTAAACAAAGCAAGGGTTCAGTAAGAGTGATCCCTTGTCCCACATTAAATATTTGTGACTAATATAAAAGTGTTCACCCATGACTTCTTATCTGATCTTGGGGAAAAAAATCTCGACTTCAGTCGAGGCGTTCTCATATGTTTCTCACCTCCGCACTAGAGGAGGAAGGAGGAATCATGGCTTTAGTAAAGCTGTACCTCTGTGTTCCCTAACTCTACACGATGAACTCACGACAAAGTCTAGATATTCCCCTGCGTTCATTTTCTTTGCATGGAGAAATCATTTCATGGTTTATGTCTAGACGATATCCAGTGTCCTCTAGATCCTCAAGATGAAATCATGACTTACGTCGAGAGCCTTGGCCTACGGAATGATTCAGCGCCTGTAGCTTTTAGAGGCGTTTAATTGGCTAAGAGCGGACCGGGCAAGACGGGTCGTCTTTTCACTGTTAGCCGCGCGAAATTTGGCCAAGCAGAGCAAACTGATAGGCATCAGTTTGACATGGTAAGTATATGTATCACCAAACATGGAGTATAATACAAACTCCTCCTACTTGAATCTGGATGTTCTCCTGCACGTCAGGGTGGCCTTGTTATTATTACTAACACCCCGCCCCCAACCCCCCCCCCCCCCCCCCCCCGCTCCCCGACATGGTCAGAAACAAAGCACCAAAGCACACAATAACAACAATTCAGTTTGGGTTTCAAAGAAGTGTCAAATCGTGTGGACTGACCCATGGAAGCTAACATCACATAATTATACTGGGTAAATCGCACATGTCTGATTTTTGCATAAATCCAGCATGCTGATCAGGCTATGAGAGCCAGCGATAGGTTTGTATAAAACATGAAACATAAAAATAGAATGACGATAAAAATTAAACACACACACACACACACACACACACACACACACACACACACACACACACACACACAAAATAACAAACATACAGAGAGACAGAGACAGAGACAGAGAGAGAGTCTCGACAGGCGATGTCCTGTATCATACATGGAAACTGAACCATGACTGAACATGGACACCAAATCATGACCATCCGGAATTCGACCGTTCAGTTGATCTCTCTGTCTCTGTCTGTCCGTCTGTCTGTCTGTCTGCCTGTCTGTCTGTCTCTCTGTCTGCCTGTCTGTCTGTCTCTCTGTCAATCTGTCTGTCTGTGTGTCTGTCTCCCCCCCCCCCTTCTCTCTCTGTCTCTCTCTTTCTGTGCCTGTGATAACGTTACAGAAACTACACATTGATAAAGTATCCGTTCATA
>NC_134896.1:46530548-46590548 GCF_041734735.1 Babylonia areolata
CAGTCTGTCTCTCTCTCTCTGCCCCCTCCCCTCTTCTCTGTCTCTCTCTGACCCTCTTGTTTGAAAGGTCAATACGCTGTAGACAAATGGAAATGCTGCCATTGTCCCTATTTCGTCTCTCTCTTTGTCTCTGTCTCCCTCTCTGTCTCTCTCTGTGCTCTCCACCCTTTCCTTCCTTCACCTTTCTTCCTTCCTCTCGCTTCTCCCTCCTTCCCAAACACCTCCCCCCATATTCTATCCTTTCCCCCGCACACATCTTCCCCCCCCCCTCCGCCCTTCCGACAACCCCCCCCCCCATCCTACACACACTCCCACACACACATCCCCCCACACACACATCCCTCCCCCCACCACACACACATCACTTCACCGCCCCCTCCCCCCCCACACACACATCCACCCCCTCCCCCACATCCCTCCTCCCACACACATCCATCTCCCCCCACACACATCCATCTCCCCCCCACATCCCTCCCACACACACACACATATACCTCCCCCACACACACATGCACATCCCTCGTCCCCCCCCCCACATCCCACGTCCTCCCCCCACATCCCTCCCCCTTCCCCCCACCCCCACATCCCACAAACGTAAATCCAGCCCTGCTGCCCATCGTCTCTCCCTTACACCCCCTACCCTCCCCTCCCGCCCAACCCCCCCCCCTCGCTCCTCCCCCGCCCGCCCCCCCCCCCACACACTCCTCTGCGAACCCCTCTGCCCCCTGCACCCGCCTGCCATGACATAGGGCGATATGTCAGGACAATATCTGTAGAGAGGAAAGTGCAACCCGCCTCTTTCAACACATCAAGGAAATAGCCGTGTCATCTCCAACATTTCTTTTTTTTCTTTCGTTCTTTAAACGTAAAAGGTCACAGAGGTGAAAACTGCTCTTTATCTCTTTTATTTTATTATATATTTTTATTCATTTTTTATTCTCTTATTTCCTTCTTCTCTCTTTGTGTGTGTGTGTGTGTGTGTGTGTGTGTGTGTGTGTGTGTGTGTTTAAGCTTCATTGCAGGGTTGTTGAAAACTAGGACAGTTGCGTAATGTGGAACTTGTGTGTGTGGATATATTTGTGTTGTACGCAGCGAATAGTTCAATGAATGACGGAATGAAGGAAGGAAAAGGGGTGGGGGTAGGGGGGGGGGGGGGGGGGGTGAAGGTAGGAACAGAGAAGAAAGTGCAGCTGCAGCAGCAGGGGTGTTTACATCAAGTGGAAGCAGTTACAACAGCAGACAGGATTGTTTGATTGTACACTGCTGCTGCTGCTGTTCTTGCTGCTGCTGTTTCTTCACTTTCTCCTTCTCCTTCCCCTCCTCTCTCTCCCATTCCCTGCTACTACTACTACTACTACTACTACTACTACCGCAGCTTTCTCCTCTTCTTTCTTGACCTCATACTACTACTGCTGCTGCTGCTGCTGCTGTTCTTCTACTGATGCTGTTGCTACTATTACTGCTGCTGCTGTTGCTACTACTACTACTGCTATTGCTGTTGCTGCTACTACTGCTGCTGCGATACTACTACTACTGCTGCTGCTACTACTACTACTACTACTACCACCACCACTACTACTACCGTGAAATAGCGAAGACTGGAGTCAATGATGTACAAGACTATTAATGACGCAATCTGTACACGGAAAAAATCATTGATACCTTGAGTTGTATTGGTGCTGATTACTTTTTGTCTGACATGAAAGCTTGGAGTGAAGACAAGGAGAAGCAAGGGCTAAAATCTCCAGTAAACTGCTTTGCAGATCTTGGGATCCGAAAAGAAATGTTTTAATTCTAATAACTGAAGAAAATGATGTTTTTTTGTGTGTGTATATGCGTGTGGCAGTTTAGCGTGATTTTGTAGAATCATTTCTTTGGTTGTCTGTTTTGATGTGTGTGTGTGTGTGTGTGTGTGTGTGTGTGTGTGTGTGTGTGTGTGTGTGTGTGTGTGTGTGCAGTGCGTGCATGCGTGCATGCAGATGATGGGGCAGCAAAAAAACAAAACAAACAAACAAAACAAAAACAAAACAAACAAACAAACAAAATCACACACAAAAAAACACAAAGACAAATGACGCGACACAACAGACGCAAAACAACAACAGCAGCAACAACAATGGCCCCAAATCTGAAAAAAACCTCCCCAAAGTCTCTTTAGTAATATCATACAGTGTGTGTGTTTGCGTGCGCGCGTGTGTGTGTGTTGTGTGTGTGTGAGTGCGTGTGTGCGTGTGTGCGTGTGTGTGTGTGTGTGTGTGTGTGTGTGTGTGTGTTTGTGTGTGTGTGAGAGAGTGTGTGCCTGCGTGCGTGTGCGTGTGTGTGAGTGCGTGCATGCGTGCGTGTGTGTGTGCGTACGTGCGCGCGCGCGCGCGTGTGTGTGTGTAAAGCTTCCGCAAAACTTTTCCATTGTCGTTGTGGAAGAGAACTATCGACCGTGCGTGGGAAGCCGTTTGAGCTTCTTCACTGTCCCTGTATCTCTTTTTCTTTTCTTTCTTTTGTTTTCTTTTCCTTTCTCTTTCTTTCTTGGTCTTTCTTTTGTTGTTTTGTTTAATTTAGGGCTCAGAGAGAGACAGACAGACAGACAGACAGAGAAACAGAGACAGACAGACAGACAGAGAAACAGAGACAGACAGAGAGAGAGAGACACAGACAGACAAACAGAGAAACAGAGACAGACAGACACAGAGAGAGAGAGAGATACAGAGAAACAGAGACAGACAGACAGACAGAGAAACAGAGACAGACAGACAGAGAGAGAAACAGAGACAGACAGACAGACAGACAGAGAAACAGAGACAGACAGACAGACAGAGAAACAGAGACAGACAGAGAAACAGAGACAGACAGACAGAGAGAGAAACAGGGACAGACAGACACACAGAGAGAGATACAGACAGATAAACAGACAAAGAGACAGAGAGACAGAAAGAAATGCAGAGAGAGAGACAGACAGACAGACAGACAGAGAAACAGACAGATAGAGAGACAGACAGTCAGAGAAACAGACAGACAGAGAGAGAGAGACAGAGAAAGACAGACACACACACACACACACACACACACACACACACACACACACACACACACACAGCGACAGAGAGAGAGAAACAGACAGACAGACAGACAGAGACAAACAGAGAGAGAGAGAGAGAGGGGGGGGGAAGGATAGGGATGGAAGTAACAGTACACAGCAACAACAACAACACACCACCGCCACCACCAGCAACAACACGCGCGTGCACGCACGCACACACACACACACACACACACACACACACACACACACACACACGCACGACACAACACTATACACTACACTACACTACACTACACTACACTACACCCTAACCCTATGTTCTGCATTCGAAATCACGTACTCATTTTTCTCATGACGACAGTGGCAGAAACAATTTAATTAACGACATGATGTGGAGTGATGGCCTAGAGGTAACGCGTCCGCCTAGGACCCCCTCCACTAGACTTTGAGTGGTGGTCTGGACGCTAGTCATTCAGATGAGACGATAAACCGACGTCCCGTTGCAGCATGCACTTAGCGCACGTAAAAGATCCCACGGCAACAAAAGGGTTGTTCTTGGCAAAATTCTGTAGAAAAATCAAACTTCGATTGGGAAAATAACTGCACACAGGAAAAAAGAAAAAGAAAATGGGTGGCGCTGTTGTATAGCGACGCGCTCTCCCTGGGGAGAGCAGCCCGAATTTCACACAGTGACAAAAAGAGAAATACAATACAATGAGTTAGATCCACGGACAAAACAATCATCACTGCTTTACGGACAGTATCCAGTCCAACCATACCGCAGTTGTTCGAGAGAGAAAGCAAGCATCAATGGTTGCTGACCTTTTGGAGAGAGGGGGGAGAGAGAGAGAGAGAAAGAGGGGGAGAGAGAACGAGAGGAAGGGAGGGGGAGAGGGAGAGGGCAGAGAGAGGGGGTGAAGAGAGAGAGGGTGGGAGGGAGGGAGAGAAGAGGGGGAAAGAGAGAGGAAGAGAAGAGACAGAGAGAGAGAGGAAAGAGGGGGAGAGGGAGAGACAGAGGGAGAAGAGAGAGAGAAAGAGAAGAGAGAGAGAGGGAGGGAGAGAGAGAGGGGGAGAGAAAAGAGAGAGAGAGAGAGATGAACAAATGATGAACAAATGTTTTATTGAGGGTAAACTGGATAAGCTGAAAGCTTCTTTACACCATACCCTCTCTCACACACAAACGCACACACATACACACACACACACGCGCGCGCAAAAGAAGAAAGAGACAGTCAGACAGACAGACAGAGACAGAGACAGAAAGGGAGAGAGAGAGAAGAGACACAGAGAGAGACAGAGACAGACAGAGAGAGAGAGAGAGACAGAGAACACAAACCCAGAAAACAGACCCAAAGTAAGGCCGACTTCAACCCTATTTCTTTACACGTAGAAGGACGTGTGTGACCTTTTCCAGCCAAAAGCGGCTTTCCAGTCCCCAGGTCTCGGCGTTCCAGAAAGGATGCCATGTTCTTCTGCTTTCTCCGAGCTCAGGTGCTGGTCTGTGATTTTTTTTTTTCTTCTCCTTTTTACCTCCCTCACTTGACTTTTGAACTGGGGAAAACAAGAGTGGAATGTGTGTGTGTGTGTGTGTGTGTGTGTGTGTGTGTGTGTGCGTGCGTGTGCGCGTGTGTGTTTGTGTGTGTTATTTTATGGTGTGTTTTTGTGTGTGTATGTATGCATATGTGTGTGTGTGTGCGTGTGTGTGCGTGTGTGTGTATGTGTGTGTGTGCGTGCGTGCGTGCGTGTATGTGTGTGTTATTTTATGGTGTGTTTGTGTGTGTGTATGCATGCATATATATATGTGTGTGTGTGTGTGTGTGTTCGTGTGTTTCTGCGTGTTTGAAATGTATCTTCATGTTCTTTCAAACAAATCGATGTCACATAATTATAGTGTTCGATGACGCTGAAAAGGGGCTGTGACCTGGTGAATGAATGATCAGTATCCGCATCTGTATCTCTTTCTTTCCCCATATCTCACTCCCTTAGATGTGACGGACTCGGCTTGACTTGCCTTGAGACTCTTTTTCAAAAGAAGTGTTCAGGTGATATCGCTATATCTTCAATGCCTGAAAGAGAAAGAGACTGAGGGGTCGGGGGAGGAAAAGAGAGAGAGAGGGGGAGAGAGAGAGGGGGGAGAGAAGGAGAGAGAGGGGGGAGAGAGAGGGGGAGAGAGGGGGGGAGAGAGAGAGGGAGAGAGAGAGGGGGAGTGAGGAAGAGAGAGATGGGGAGAGAGAGAGGGAGAGAGGGGTAGGGGAGAGAGAGAGAGAGAGAGGGGGGGGGAGAGTGGGAGAGAGAGAGAGGGAGATAGAGAGATGTGGAAGCGAGGTAACAGATTGATTTTCGCTTTCGGGGAGTTAGTTAGATTTAGCTCCCTGGCCCAGAATCGATTCAGGTAGGGGAGAGAGAGAGAGACAGAGAGATTCAGAGAGAGAGATAGAGAGAGAGACAGACGGAGGATTGAGTTAGGAGAGGTGGGGCCAGAGGAGGAGGAACAGACATTTATTGGGACACTGGGACACACACACACACACACACACACACACACACACACACACACACACACACACACACACACACACACACACACACAGACTTTAGCACAGGGATCTGATCTGGCAACATAACAAGCCTTTACGATAACACCCCCCAACACCGTGTACACCTTTGGTTTCCAGTGAAGCGAAACACGGCTCACTTCGCCATCTCCAGTGCAGCAGCAGCAGTGATAGACAACACACACTTGGCGATTCCTTCCTGACTCACACAGCGGGAGTGATGAGAGAGAGAGACAGACAGTGATAGATAGATAGAGCGAGACAGAGAGAGACAGACAGACAGAGATAGATAGAGAGAAAGAGAGAGACAGACAGACAGACAGACAGGCAGAGAGAGAGACAGACAGAAAGACAAGACTGACAGACAGAGATAGATAAATAGATAGATAAACAGAGAGAGAGAGAGAGACAAAGACGAAAACAAAAGACAAATTTTTATTGGGAGAGAGAGACAGACAGACACAGAGACAGAGGCGGAGAGACAGACAGACAGACAGAGAAGACGGACAGAGATAGATAAATAGACACAGATAGATAGATAGATAGATAGATAGAGAGAGAGAGAGAGAGAGAGAGAGAGAGAGATGGGGACCTCATGGCCAATGACAGAGAGAGAGAGGTACAGAGAGAGAGAACTGAGCACACTGAACACTGAAATGTTCAATGTCATTAGCCGTAAAGCTATAGTGACGTAGTAGGTACAAATCAGAACAAAAATGATTGAAAACAGATATAATTGAATAGAAAGGGAAAACAGGTCTGGAGGAAAATAAACTACTAAGATAAATGAAAAGGGAAGAGTTACATTAGGATAAGTTTCGACAATGTAATTATATATGAGAGAGAGAGAGAGAGAGAGAGAGAGAGAGAGAGAGAGAGAGAGAGAGAGACAGAGAGAGACAGAGAAGATATGGGGTAGGGAAAGATAGATGAGGGTGGAGCTTTAGAATAATTCAGAATGGATTATTTGTTGACAAGATGTTGGGGTTTTTACAAGCAATCAGTGAAATGATATTCCGTACCGCCGTCTGAAATGACAGTGGAAAATCCTCACAGCCTCCTTCACCATCACAACCATTATCATCATCGTTATCACCATCACCTTCACTATCACCACCATCACTACTATCATCACAATCACCACAGTCACCGTCACCATTCATCACTGTCACCATCACCACCACGTCCATCGTCACCACCATCATGATCATAATTATGTGTATCAACGACACCAGCACCAACACCACCACCACCATGTTCAGAAAGTGACGTTGTTTCCAGATAATGATTCTATACGATCTACATTACCTTGCATACACGAGAGAGAGATAATCCACGTTTTATTTGCTCATCAGTCATTATCAGTCTGCAGCAAGGGGTGTGATTGATTACCCGGGAGACAGGGGTGTGGAAGAGATGGAGTGAATGCCGCAAGCTGACCTCTTCCACCTCATTCTTCCCGTCATCTCTCCTCGCCTTTGTCAGCCTGGAGTTCTGCACATCTGTGGGAAAGAAGAAAATTAAAGGGCGATAAGAGATAAAAAGAAAAGAAGAAAAGAAAGAAAAGAAAAGAAAAAATACAGGAGAAAAGCAATATCTGATTTTGTCAACTGTGAGGAAAAAAATCGTTTTCTTCTTCTTCGGGTTTTTTTGTTTTTGTTTGTTTTTTGGTGTGTGTTTTTTTGTTGTTGAAAGTTTCTCATTTTACCGACCCGTTCGGTCCGTATTGAGTTTTTGTTTATTTGTTTGTTTGTTTGTTTTACACCTCTCCCACGATCACACACACACACACACACACACACACACACACACACACACACACGCACGCACGCACGCACGCACGCACGCACGCACGCACGCACACACACACACACACACACACACACACAATGCCTGCCTTTTTTCTGAATAGAATTGGAGTGTGGTGTCGGATTTGCTGAAGTGATTTGTGGCAGATGAAACTGCTCTAAGATATCGTCAATGACTGGTGGGGAAAAGACTTCGTTAATTTTCAGTAGCCATTCATTGTTGGATTACCTGATGGTGTATGCACACACACACACACGCACACACACACACACACACACACATGCGCTTGTTTGCTTGCTTGCTTGCTTGCTTGCTTCCACACGCACACGCGCGCGCATACACCCCTACCTCCATACTCACATAAAGGCAACTTTTAGAATTAAAAATAGCAAGTTAAAACAGAATTATGCCCAATATTATGGAATACAATTATGTCTTGATGAAACAAAGACGATAATTTGCTGATGCAGATTTGATTTAAGATACACCGATGTGACAGCTTTGGTGATACGTGTGGACCACAGTCGGCAGCATCACTCAGGGAATGACAGTGTACTCAGGTATTCGTGCAGCGGTACCATGATTAGACAAATGCACACACACCGTTATGACATACTGATATGATGATCCGACAATGCACAGTGACTTATGAGGTCCACGATAATGCACGTTGAACATGATTATTTCAAGCTGAATAAAATGATGACATGGTTCTGCAAGGAAAAACACGCCTCAGCCAAAACAAGAGGTAATTCTGTTGTTTTTCTTCTTTTTCTGTTATGTACAGTATGACACTGATCAGCATATCTTGCACACACACACACACACACACACACACACACACACACACACACACACACACACACACACACACACACACACACACACACGCACGTGTATATATATCTATATATTTATTTTATCTGTATCATGTGCATACTAAAAGAAGAATAAATCATTTCAAATTTCTCATGAAGCGTCAGAGTATGGGTCAGGTCGTTTACTGACATGTGGTATGGCATAATGCATGCTTACCGGAGCAGTTTATTATGACTGAAGGGGTGACAGGCTGTGCTTTGAATTGATAATCACGCAACTCCCATTCAGTCAACGTTCCATTCATAGAGCCCTTCAGAAATCTCCCCACAACGAAAGATGCAGACGAGGTTGGCAACACTGTTCTGCAGGCTGGGCACATACCCCCAGTGGTGATATTTCGGATAAAAACGATAAACCGAGATCCAATGTGCAGCAGAAACTTTGCTCGCGCGCGTGGAAAAACCCACAACAACGAGAGGCTTCCAGAAAGTAAATTCATATAGGTTAACAAAGACATTCACGCAGACGTATAAAAAAAAAAAAAAACCATAAATAAAAAAACAGATGGAGGAAGAGACTATGGCAGTGAGCTACACCATGGGGAGAGCAGCCCTAAATTTCTCACAGAGGAATGATCTGTCATGGCAGGAGATGTACAACATAACACAACACGCGATGCATCTCAAGGGAGAAAACTCAACTCATCGTCTCACGACCATTGTCTTTCTTGACGAACCCAACTGCCAGGGGATCTGGTTTTCCGTCTGCACTCGCGATAATTCGACAGTTTCCGGAATGTGGTCAGAGGCGCTGTCTGATCAAGTGCAACTCGTATCCTTGCATTGCGAAAATTTGCGTTCGGGAATCCTTGTGCCGCGCTTGATTTGCAGTATTAAAGCGCTTTGTCGATGTGGAGGGAAAAAGAGAATATTGATATTCTCCCTAGTGTTTTTTTTTATTCGCCTGTTCAGAATCTGTTTGGCCGATATCGATAACTGCTTTTCGTTGCTGGAGGAGAATGTGTTTGATTTATTAAATCAATCGTTCGTTCGTTCGTCAAGTCTTTCATTTCTTATTTATCATCTGTTATCATTCTCTCACTTTCGCGTTCGTTCAAGATATTTCAATCCTTCATTCTCTCTGTCTTTGTCTCTCTTTGTATATATGTCTGTATCTGATTGCCTTACTCTGTGTGTGTGCGTGCGTGCGTGCGTGCGTGTGTGTGTGTGTGTGTCCCCGTGCACTGGACATCTCCTGTCAAACAGAAGTGGGCCGAAATGCAATTTCCTCAGTGTGATGATGTGTTTGCTTTAATCTCCCTCAGTCCTGTCGTCCACCCTGTTTTCTCCTGACTTCTCTGAAGTCACTGTGTGTGTTTGTGCAGCCATATACCTTCTCTTAAACTCTCCGAACTCTCCCACTCCCATCCCCACCCCCAGCAAGCCGCTCTTCCGTCCCCCCGCAAACACTCATCCCCCCCTCCCCACCCCACCCTCCCGTGCTACTTCCCTGTCAGGAAGAAAGGTCACTTTGAGAAATCGGTTTCGGATTCCAGGTTAACGAATGTAATTTGTTCTTCATCTCTTGCCCTGACAGAGAAGATTTGCTGTTGGCATTTTTGTTTTCTTTAGTTTATATACATGTAAGAGTGCTTGGGCTGTAATGTTTTGTTTGTTAGAGATATGACATATCGTGTGTTTTATCTTGCTTTTTGGGTGTGTTTTTTTTCTTTCTTTCTTTTCCAGTGAAATACGGAGCGAGCGAGAGAGACAGACAGACAGACATACAGACAGCGACACTATAACACACGCACATGCAAGCAAACATGAGAGAGAGAGAGAGAGAGAGAGAGAGAGAGAGAGAGAGAGAGAGAGAGAGAGAGAGAGAGACTGAGACAGACATACACGTCAAACGGCAACGGAGAGAGAGAGAGAGAGAGAGAGAGAGAGAGAGAGAGAGAAGGCACGGAATAGAAGAAGAAACGAGAGAAAGTGTGTTCAAAGATTGACAAGTTCGTCTGGCTATAGCGCCAAGGGAGTCAAAAACGGCCCCTGCATCTGTCAGGTTGTATATGTTTCTTCTGCCAGCCACCCACCCCCAGGGCCCTCCTTAGAAGACCGGCCTGTTTACTCGGCTCCTCAAATAAACGCGGGGAGCCTGCTGGGGAAATTTGTGAACCCGGCGTGCAAATGCAAAAAGTTGAGCGCAGATCTTGTGCATGCCTCTTCTCGTTAAATGAGAACAGAGTGAGAGAGATTGGGCCGGTGGGGGGCGCGGGGGAGAGGGGGGGCGTGGTAGGGGGAGGTGGGGACTGGGGGTGGGGGTTCAGGAAAGGAGGGAGGGAGGAGAAGGAGGAGGAGGGGTGGATGGAGAGAGGGAACGAAATCGAATAGTCTCAAAATCGTGTGATGCCTTGTTGTGTGGCCATGGACACACACATTAGGGATGGACGCGCGCGCGCGTGTGTGTACTTATGTGAAAGAAAGGCAGGCAGACAGACAAAGAGTACACACACACACACACACACACACACACACAGATAGAGGGGGACGGAGGGAGGGAAGGGAGACAAGCAGAGGGAGAGAGGAGGGGTGGTGGTAGAGAGACAGAGGGTGAGAAAGTGTGAAAAACAGAGAGAGAGAGAAGAGACAGAGATCCTCACCCCCACACCTTCCTCACACGGTTCTGTGTCCGTCTATCCCTCTCCCTCAATCAAGTCTGTAGGTCTGTCATCCTCTGTCTCTGCCTATCTGTTCTCTGTCTGTCTCTGCCTATCTGTTCTCTGTCTGTCTCTGCCTATCTGTTCTCTGTCTGTCTTTCTCTGTCTCTCTAGTCTGTATCTGTCTCTGTCTGTCTCAGTCTCTGTCTCTGCCTATGTACCTCTCTCTGCTGTCTCTATCCAAATTGTGTATTTTCCGGATTATTTTGAATTGATGTTAATTCCGTTTGCCCTGAGAGCTGGATATGATTGTTTGCCCTGAGAGCTGGATATGATTGTTTGCCCTGAGAGCTGGATATGGTTGTTTGTCCTGAGAGCTGCATACTTATTCCACTCCCCTCGTTGAACAAATTCGTTATCGTTACCGTCGTCTCTCTGTCTGTCTGTCACCCCTCGTCCTCTATATTGTAATAATTCTTCTTCTTCTTCTTCTTCTTCTTCTTCTAAACGTATGGCTGCCGATACAGGGAAGAGGCTGACACATTCAGCTAAGTCAACAAACGTTGAGGTGATTGCCTCCTCTGTTGGCCGTCTACAGTTGCTTCCTCGTTTTTTTCTTTGTGTGTTGGGCATTTTTCTCTGCCCGGCCGTCTGTCTGTGTGTCTGTCTGTGTCTGTTTCTCTGTCTGTCTGTCTGTCTCAGTCTGTTTTTCTGTCTGTCCGTCTGTTTCTTAGTGTCTCTTTCCCGATTTCTTCTCTCTCAAATGTTCTGTTTGCGTTTGTCCTGCGTTATTTTGCGTTATGTTTTTTTCCCTTCTGTGATGATAATAATGACTGATGATCATTCTGATGATGATGATGATGATGATGATGATGATGATGATGATAATGATGATGACGATGACGACGATGGTCTCATTGTTCTGCTGCTGTTGCTGTTGTTGTTTTCAATGTCGTTGTTACTGGTTGTTGTTGTCATTATCCTCAAGGCCTGATCAGAGCATGGGGTTTGTGCGAAGGTCAGGCAGGTGCTCGTGTTTCTGTGTTCTAGCGCATATGGATCAGTCCGCCCGCTTTGTCACTTCATTGAAACTGGAACCGAAATTGTAATTATGATGACGTAACTGTTCCTCCCTCATCTCCCATCCATACCACACCGTGTTGCTGTGTGTTGCTTTGGTTTTAAATACTGTGATCATGATGGTGATGCTGATGATGGTGATCATGATGGTGATACTGATGATGGTGATTAGGGTGATTGTCATCATCATGATGGTGATATGTTGGTGATCATGATGATGGGGATCATGATGTTGGTGATATGTTGGTGACCATGATGTTGGTGACCATGGTGTTGGTGATGATGGTGATGATCATGATGGTGATGATGATGGTGATGATGATGGTGATGATGGTGATGATGATGGTGATGATGATGGTGATCATGATGGTGATGATGATGGTGATGATGATGATGATGATGGTGATGATAGTGATGATGATGGTGATGATGATCATGATGATTGTGATGATGGTGATTAGGATGATGATGATCATGATAGTGGTGATCATGATGGTGGTGATGATGATCATGATGTGATGATGATGTTGGTGATGATGGTGATGATGATAATGATGATGATGATCATGATCATGATGATCATGATGGTGACGATGACGATGATCATGATGATGGTGGTGATGATGATGATGATGATGATGATGATGATGTGTGTTGCAGGCAGTACATCAAGATCCACATCGTGGATGACGAGGAGTACGAGAAGACGGAGAACTTCTCCATCGAGCTGGACGAACCGTACATCATCAAGAAAGGAGCCGGTAAGAGCACCACCCCTTTGTCTTTTTAGCTCACAATATAGCCTACATGGCAAGCTGAGTTTAGTTTCTTGGTACATCATCATGACAAATGGTAATGTGGCCTCATAAAAAATATCGAATCATACAGGTAGGAGTAGTTGTTGTGTGCACAGGTCTTTGACAAGACCTTTGTCACTGAAAAGGTATGATGGAGCTGTCTGTACAGGTGTGTGTGTATGTTTAAGTGAATGCAACGAAAATACAGCACTTGTTTTTTGCATCATTTTTAACATTTATCTTTCTGTCTTTCTGTCTCACTGTGTCCGTCTCTACGTCATTGTCTTTCTCTCTCTGCCCCTATGTATGTTTGTATGACACTTTTACTCCCCCACCCCCACCTCCCCAACTCTTTCTCTACAGAGTGACATATATGCCGTGCATGCAGCTTTGTGTTATCGTTGTTGGTATCAGTGACATCAGATCAGTTTCTATGTGCAGTTGTGCAACTGACACGTCTTGTGGAACGCTGTTGGCGAGGCCAGTTGTTGCTCATGTAAACACTGGATCGTGTCAGCAATCGGTAGTGAAATGTTTAAACCAACATCCTCCGCATTCCTGAACTTGTTCGTGGCACTGCCGAACACTGTCAGAACTTTCAGGGATGGTCTGATTGAGAGAATGTTGCTTTGAGAATGTATCTCTTTGTTGTCCTTTCTGTTTCTGATGGCTTCGGTCCTTTCAGCATCCCTGTCTTCTATGTGCGAGTGTATCGCTGCTAAAGGAGCTCAGGGTTCATTGTTTTCACATCGGTATACGATGCCAAACAGTGTCTCCGATATTGAGGAAAAATGTGATCATAGTGTGAACATAGTATTTATATTCTCTCCCCCCCCCCCCCATCCTTATACATAATAATATAATGCTTAATAGAACGGCACAGTGAATTATGGTTCAATCCAATCCATATAGGAGATTCATGCTCTATTGGACAGAGAGAGATCAGATCTCTTCAGACGATGTCTTTGTTGTTAAGTTATGGTGGTGTGAGAGGGGTTGTGTGACTGTGAACGATGATGGCTGACACCGTCAGGGACAACACAATAGAGGGGTGGGCGGTCTGCTGGTTGGTTGACTGACTGGTAAAAAGAAGATTCAGTTTGTCTTTACAGGTCTAATTATTCTGTTAAGTTAAAGCTTTTTTCTAGATTTCCTTGACCCTTTTTTCTTTTTAGCTGTTTTTCTTTTCTTTTCTCTTTTCTTTCTTTCTGTCTTTCTTTCCTTTCTTTCTTTCTTTTTAATAAAAAAACCCCAAAAAGAAAAAACAAATCTTAAGGCATTTGGTGTCATCAACAAATAACTCGGTAGAATGAAAATGATGTCAACAGTGACTCGCTTTTCACTCTAATAAATATGCTCTTGCTTGTCGGCGTGGTTTATTTGTGCACGTGTCAGTATCAGTGTCTTAGATTCAGTAGCATTATTTTCACGATAGAAAAGAGCATTGATTGATTGTTAACACCTGTCATTCTCTCAGTCTATCTGTTTCTGCCTATTTGTCTGTCTGTCTCTCTATCTCTCTCCATACATATCTCTGTCTCTTTGTCCCACGCTCACTGTGTCTGTCTGTGTGCACTCACAAATGCGCGCCCATGCACGCTGGTAGTGTATATGTTGTTTCTAATATCTATGATGGGTTTTTGTCTTGCGTAATTTTTATATCCCAAAGGGGAACAACGTAGTGATTAATTTGATTTGGGTTTGTGTCCTGTGTACATGAGGCGGGTAGCTGTGAATGAATAATGATGTACACAGATGTGCTTTTTTGTTGTCATCATTGGTATTATTATTATTATTATTATTATTATTATTATTATTATTATCATCATCATCATCATCATCATTATTGTTATTATCGTTGGTGCTGTTGTTGTTGATGATATTGCCTATGACAGTATGTTATTATTATTATTATTATTATTATTATTATTATTATTATTATCATTATTATTGTTATTATCGTTGTTGCTGATGTTGTTGATGATATTGTCTATGACAGTATGCTATCATCATCATCATCATCATCATCATCATCATCATCGTCACGTTTTCTTTCATTCGCTCGTTTACTTCATTTATCGATTCATTTCGTAATTCTTTTAACCGTGTATATTTTCTTTTGTTAGTGTCTGTGTATTTTTCTTTTTAACTTTCTTTCTTCGTGAGTTAGTTTGTTAGTTATTCTTCCCCTTATTCATTTCTTTATCTACCTACTTATTTGTTTAGTCGTTCGGTTATTTGCTTCACTGTCTATTCACCTGCTTATCTATGTTGTACCCACAGTGCCGATGAGAACGGGACCGCCGAACTGCCCTGTGATTAGAAGTGGGTGATTGGTTGTGTTGCTTCTGTGCCGTGCACTGCACTCAGCCATGTCTCACCTTTCACCTTTTTAGTCTGTTTTTTTTTTTTTTCCTGACAGTATTTTTTTTTTCTAGCCCTTTTAATTCGCGCATGTTTGCTTTGCTTTGTAGTTCATTGGACGGAGTGGAGGTGGTGTAAGGGTTGAGGTCTTTGTTCATTGTACGGAGTGGGGATGGTGTAAGGGTTAGGGTCTTACAGTTCATTGGACGGAGTGGGGATGGTGTAAGGGTTGAGGTCTTTGTTCATTGTACGGAGTGGGGATGGTGTAAGGGTTGAGGTCTTTGTTCATTGTACGGAGTGGGGATGGTGTAAGGGTTGGGGTCTTTGTTCATTGAACGGAGTGGGGATGGTGTAAGGGTTGAGGTCTTTGTTCATTGTACGGAGTGGGGATGGTGTAAGGGTTAGGGTCTTTGTTCATTGTACGGAGTGGGGATGGTGTAAGGGTTGAGGTCTTTGTTCATTGTACGGAGTGGGGATGGTGTAAGGATTGAGGTCTTTGTTCATTGTACGGAGTGGGGATGGTGTAAGGGTTAGGGTCTTTGTTCATTGTACGGAGTGGGGATGGTGTAAGGGTTGAGGTCTTTGTTCATTGTACGGAGTGGGGATGGTGTAAGGATTGAGGTCTTTGTTCATTGTACGGAGTGGGGATGGTGTAAGGGTTGAGGTCTTTGTTCATTGTACGGAGTGGGGATGGTGTAAGGGTTGGGGTCTTTGTTCATTGAACGGAGTGGGGATGGTGTAAGGGTTGAGGTCTTTGTTCATTGTACGGAGTGGGGATGGTGTAAGGGTTGGGGTCTTTGTTCATTGGACGGAGTGGGGATGGTGTAAGGGTTAGGGTCTTTGTTCATTGGACGGAGTGGGGATGGTGTAAGGGTTGAGGTCTTTGTTCATTGTACGGAGTGGGGATGGTGTAAGGGTTAGCGTCTTTGTTCATTGTACGGAGTGGGGATGGTGTAAGGGTTAGGGTCTTTGTTCATTGTACGGAGTGGGGATGGTGTAAGGGTTAGGGTCTTACAGTTCATTGTACGGAGTGGGGATGGTGTAAGGGTTAGGGTCTTTGTTCATTGTACGGAGTGGGGATGGTGTAAGGGTTAGGGTCTTACAGTTCATTGTACGGAGTGGGGATGGTGTAAGGGTTAGGGTCTTTGTTCATTGTACGGAGTGGGGATGGTGTAAGGGTTGGGGTCTTACAGTTCATTGTACGGAGTGGGGATGGTGTAAGGGTTAGGGTCTTACAGTTCATTGGACGGAGTGGGGATGGTGTAAGGGTTGAGGTCTTTGTTCATTGGACGGAGTGGGGATGGTGTAAGGGTTGAGGTCTTTGTTCATTGTACGGAGTGGGGATGGTGTAAGGGTTAGCGTCTTTGTTCATTGTACGGAGTGGGGATGGTGTAAGGGTTGGGGTCTTTGTTCATTGGACGGAGTGGGGATGGTGTAAGGGTTAGCGTCTTTGTTCATTGTACGGAGTGGGGATGGTGTAAGGGTTAGGGTCTTTGTTCATTGTACGGAGTGGGGATGGTGTAAGGGTTAGGGTCTTTGTTCATTGTACGGAGTGGGGATGGTGTAAGGGTTGGGGTCTTTGTTCATTGTACGGAGTGGGGATGGTGTAAGGGTTGAGGTCTTTGTTCATTGTACGGAGTGGGGATGGTGTAAGGGTTGGGGTCTTTGTTCATTGTACGGAGTGGAGATGGTGTAAGGGTTAGGGTCTTTGTTCATTGTACGGAGTGGGGATGGTGTAAGGGTTGGGGTCTTTGTTCATTGTACGGAGTGGGGATGGTGTAAGGGTTAGGGTCTTTGTTCATTGTACGGAGTGGGGATGGTGTAAGGGTTAGGGTCTTTGTTCATTGTACGGAGTGGGGATGGTGTAAGGGTTAGGGTCTTACAGTTCATTGTACGGAGTGGGGATGGTGTAAGGGTTAGGGTCTTTGTTCATTGTACGGAGTGGGGATGGTGTAAGGGTTAGGGTCTTACAGTTCATTGTACGGAGTGGGGATGGTGTAAGGGTTGAGGTCTTACAGTTCATTGTACGGAGTGGGGATGGTGTAAGGGTTGGGGTCTTACAGTTCATTGTACGGAGTGGGGATGGTGTAAGGGTTGGGGTCTTACAGTTCATTGTACGGAGTGGGGATGGTGTAAGGGTTAGGGTCTTTGTTCATTGGACGGAGTGGGGATGGTGTAAGGGTTGAGGTCTTTGTTCATTGGACGGAGTGGGGATGGTGTAAGGGTTGGGGTCTTTGTTCATTGGACGGAGTGGGGATGGTGTAAGGGTTGAGGTCTTTGTTCATTGGACGGAGTGGGGATGGTGTAAGGGTTGAGGTCTTTGTTCATTGTACGGAGTGGGGATGGTGTAAGGGTTGAGGTCTTTGTTCATTGGACGGAGTGGGGATGGTGTAAGGGTTGAGGTCTTTGTTCATTGTACGGAGTGGGGATGGTGTAAGGGTTGGGGTCTAGATCGGATTAGATAATACATATTTTGACATACACATGCCCATGAATTTCAATTCTAGTTGTTGTTTTTTTTGTTTTGTTTTTGTTTTTTTGGTCTATGCCTTTATTGTGCATTTGACTATTTTATTTAATCCCGTCCCACTCTTAGGGGTAGTGTGTGGAGGGTAGACCAAATGCACTCGCAACTGACATACTGAAACAGTTCAGTTCAGATCACTTGCTCATGGAGGCGTTACATGTTTTCGGACAAATCCATAAGACGCTCCATAACATCTGCTAATGCAGATGTCCGACCAGCACCGTTACCCAACGCGTAGGTTGTGAGGGAAAGAATGAAGTAAGATAGAATGCAAAAACAAATAAATGGATAAGGCCTGACAGAAAATACAAGCAAAAGATGCTGCAAATCCCCCCCCCCCTCCCCAGGCATCTCTCGCCCCCCCTCCCCAGGCATCTCTCCCCCCCTCCCCAGGCATCTCTCGCCCCCCCTCCCCAGGCATCTCTCCCCCCCCCCTCCCCAGGCATCTCTCCCCCCCCCCCTCCCCAGGCATCTCTCCCCCCCCTCCCACCACCAAAAAAAAAAAAGACCCAAACTGCATCAGTCAGATCTGTCTGTTAAACAGCTTTACAGGCAAGCGAACAGTGTGCAAAAAATAGACCTAGAATTTCTGTTTGTACACGACAACAAAACTACGTACATTAAACATGGACTTCGCATGTAAAATATAATCTTCTTTGGGATGAAAACAGTGCTCAAGGTGAATAATTCAGTGCATTGAAATTCAGGATAGAACTAATCATCGGTGCTGTTCATGTCACAGTCTTTGCGTGAACTCAACTCCATTGGAATTCCTGACTATTTGCGCGCGTGCCCGCACACACACACACACACACACAGGCACGCATGCACGCGCGTACTGACGTACGTACGTACCTACGTATGCACACATACATGAACACACACACACACACACACACACACACACACACACACACACACACACACACACAGACACACACACACACACACACAACACACACACACACACACACACACACACACACACTCACTCACTCACTCACTCACACACACCATAACAATTTATCAGTTGGAATTCCACTTTCTCTTTAGTTCGCCTATTTTTCGCTTTTTGTCTTCGCTTGCTGTAGCGCAACCTGGCTGAAATGTAGAATTACAGTCGATTTGTTTTTTTAGCTTTCCTCTTTGTTTTACTTAACAAAGGCTGTGCTTTGCTTTTGTTTCGTTTTTCAAAGCGTTCGGTTTCCGTTCGCATGTTTGTCTGTTTCTTGGTTACTAATGCATTTTAAATACATTTTTGATGATTTTTTTCTATTGATTTTTTTTTTAAACTGATGCTCAGTTGCTGAACTTATTTTTTCCAGTTTAGTTCGTGTGCGTGCATGGGATGGGGTGTGTGGTGTGATGTGGTGTGTATGGACAATGTGTGCATGATGGATTGGGTGGTAGTATGATGTGGTGCCAGTGTGTGTAGATGCTGACTGTGTAACACTGTTCCCACCTCTTTTCACAGTGTATGGGACAGGTTTTTTTTCTGTCAGGTCTGGATGTTTAAAAAGAAGAAAAAAACACACTACACCAACAAAACAAAACAACCTTGTCATTTCTTGGTCTTCTGGCGCGTGGTGCCTTTCTTTTTTTTACTTGGTTTTAATTTGTTCAGTGTGCAGAACCTGTGACTAGCGGCTGCGGCTCTTTATGCCTATTCTTTTCATGCATTTTGATATCATTATGACATGATTCAGGAATGTATTTCAAACTATAATATCTAAAACTGTCTTGCTATTATTCTGGATTGAAGAAAAAAGGGGGAAAGGAAAAAGGTCAGCGAGAGAATTGAGCATGCCCAGTGGAGTGTGTTGTGCCAGTGCCAGTTTAGAGTGGTGGTTGTGATTGGTTGTTCTTTGTCCCACTGAAGTGTGTTGTGCCAGTGCCAGTTTAGAGTGGTGGTTGTGATTGGTTGTTCTTTGTCCCACTGAAGTGTGTTGTGCCAGTGCCAGTTTAGAGTGGTGGTTGTGATTGGTTGTTATTTGTCCCACTGAAGTGTGTTGTGCCAGTGCCAGTTTAGAGTGGTGGTTGTGATTGGTTGTTCTTTGTCCCAGGTCACTGTTTTCAAGTGTGGGTGGTTTGTGTGTTGTTGTTTGGGGTGGTGGTTGCTGATGTGTACTTTGTTCATGAGTTCTTTGTTTTTCTTTCTTTTTTTTAACCTCTGTTACAGACCCTTAGTGGTCGGCTTGGCTAAGAAAAACAAATTAATAGATAAAGGAGAAGAAGAAGAATGCATCGTCCATGTATTCCCTAAAGAATGGTGCGTTGTGAAGACTGGGTTGTGCCTGTCATTGTATCAGGTGGAGTTGTGAGTGAACTATGTAATATTTGTATTTGTATTTCTCTTTTCATACAACAGATTTCTCTGTGTGAAAATTGGGCTGCTCTTCCCAGGGAGAGCGCGTCGCTACACTACAGCGTCACACTTTTTTTTTTTTATTTTTATTTTTTCCTGCGTGCAGTTTTATTTGTTTTTCCTATCGAAGTGGATGTTTTTACAGGATTTTACCAGGAACAACCCTTTTGATGCCGTGGGTTCTTTTACGTGCGCTAGTTCATGCTGCACACTGGACCTCGGTTTATCGTCTCATCCGAATGACTAGCGTCCAGACCACCACTCAAGGTCTAGTGGAGGGTGAGAAAATAACGGCGGCTGAGCTTCCTAGGCGGACGCGTTACCTCTAGGCCATCACTCCACTGAGGCCATCACTCCACTTAGGCCATCACTCCACTTGTTATGTGTTATGTCAATATTTTTTTTTTTTATTGCAGATTGGATTGCATCCACACCAGGGGCTTTTTTGGGGTTCATTTTATTTCTCTGTCGAGACGGGTCTGATTTTGTTATCTTTAATATTTCGTGCAAAGTCTCTCTCTCTCTCTCTCTCTCTCTGGCACATATCACACACACACACACACACACACACACACACACACACACACACACACACACACACACACACACACACGTGCTGCTACACACACGCACGCACGCACGCACATGTATTTGCGATGATGAAAACGTTCAACACTTTCGTTCAAAAGAGCACAAGAACTAATGAAGAAAACAAAACTCAAAAAAGAGAAAGCCCACATACATGACGGCACTGTCAGAGCTCCTTATGGGCACTCTCAGTGGTGGGAACGTCCCTCAAATACACAGGACGTCACTGAAGACACCGAAATGAGAGGAAGAAATGAGACGATCGTGACAGTGCGGAGGAGAACTGCAGACTTCTCAAACAGTTAAGGACCACTGAATGGATAGCAGATAGGCTATGTATTTATGAAAAAAAAAATCATGTTTAAAAAAAAAATCAAGAGATAATGATTTTGCAGGCTGCCTATGGTATAACCACCAGCCTCTCATTAGATACATATAGTATAGCTGTTTCAGGTACACACTCCTTGACCTTAAGGGCTCATTGCCGATAGGTCGTTAAACTCAACTCTGCATATGTACACACGCATCACCATGAAAAGCTCGAAAAATTGTGTTTGAAAATCGATGTTTCAGTGTATAAACTGACAGTTAGTTGGTGGTGTAAATTGACAGTTAGTTGGTGGTGTAAACTGACAGTTTGTTGGTGGTGTAAACTGACAGTTAGTTGGTGGTGTAAACTGACAGTTAGTTGGTGGTGTAAACTGACAGTTAGTTGGTGGTGTAAACTGACAGTTAGTTGGTGGTGTAAACTGACAGTTAGTTGGTGGTGTAAACTGACAGTTTGTTGGTGGTGTAAACTGACAGTTAGTTGGTGGTGTAAACTGACAGTTAGTTGGTGGTGTAAACTGACAGTTAGTTGGTGGTGTAAACTGACAGTTAGTTGGTGGTGTAAACTGACAGTTAGTTGGTGGTTTATATATAAAGGATGCAGGATAGCTGTGGGTTTTTATGGTTAAAGAAATGAAAGTGCACGGGCAACAAACCGCTCATGGTGATGAGTGATGTTCATTACATCAGCTGCACACACCGCTGTTTGCCGATAATTCAGCACCATTCATTTGCTATGTGGTCCTTTTGACATTTTGTGAACCCTGTACATCACATTAGCACCTGACTTAAAACCACAATCGTGACAAAGACGCGTTTGGCCTTTGAGCCGATAGGCCGTGGGCTTTAGTATCATCTGAATGAAAACCACATCGTCACTATGGAACAAGAAATCCCGTCATGACTGAAGTGAACAGAAAATGTATCGAGTTTAGTAGTGTGACTGATCTGTGTATACTGAGAAAAAAAATTCCTTTTAAGTTTTCATTATTCGACTCCCCCCCACCCCACCCCTCTTCCCCCTCTTTAAGACAGGATACTAGTTTCACAAACTTCATATTGGTTTATATTTTTCCTTGCCTTTTCTACTCTTCTGTTTAAAAGGTTTTGTTTTTCCTAGTCTTTTTGTGAGGGCATTGTGAAAAGAAGCTTTTAGTTTAAACTTTTCGAGTTCTTCTCTCTCTCTCTCTCTCACTGAGTGTTTGTCTCACTCACCCCCCCCCTCTCTCTCTCTTTCTCTCTCTCTCTCTTTCTTTCCTTTCTTTCTGTCTGACTTATCGATCTCTCTCAATTTGAAAAAAAAAGAAACAAACAAAAAACTCCCACCCAAATTTTGGTGTTGTATATACTGCTGTCGTGTACTGATAGTCTACACAGGAAATGAGTCTGTCTAACTACCTCCCTTCTCCTGTTTCAGTCCCAACTGCTTCTCCCCCACCCCTGTCATGCCTTTTGGGATATGTAGATAGATAGGTAGATATATAGATAGATAGATGGAGAGAGAAGAGAAAGCGAGAGGGATAGAGAGCAAGAGCGAGAGAGAGAGAGACAGAGGAGACAGAGAGAGAGAGGGGAGAGAGAGAGGGAGAGAGAGAGAGAGCAAATCATGTTGTCTGCAGCCGTTGCCTACTGAACACTGTGAACATGAAATATGTCTCTCTTTGTTTCTCTGTCTCAGCCTCTGCCACACAATCTTTCTGCCTGTCTCACTGTCTGCCTCTGTGTGTGTGTGTGTGTGTGTGTGTGTGTGTGTGTTGCGCGCGGGCGTGTGTGTGTGTGTGTGTGTGTGTGTGTGTGTGTGTGTGTGTGTGTGTGTGTGTGTGTTTGGGAAACAGGGTTTGTTTGTTGCTATTTCTTGCCCAGTCGATGGCAAGGGCCTTATGGAGCAGGAAACACGTCACAAACATCTAAAATCTAACAACTGAAAAAAGTCAACGTAACCAGAATTAATAAATCTTTTAAAAGACGAAATCGATTGTTTTGACCAACACAAAGGCGAACCTTGAATGACTCCCCACATCCGTCACAAGGAAAGGAGTAGAGGTTAGGGGTAAATTCAAAATGAGGGGCGGGGCGCGCGGGATGTGGGGGGTGGGTTTGGGGTGTGATTTCTGACTAGTGCAGATAGACTTTCCAGATTTGACATCGGAGTAAAAAAAAAAAAAAAAAAAAAAAAAAAAAAAAAAAATCCATTGTGGGTTTGAATTTGCTGCTACACCGATACCGACAACCGTTCTGTGCGACGGAGGAAAGGTTTCCAAGTGCAACACAATTCGTTCTCGAGACCAACCACAGAGAGAGAGAGAGAGAGAGAGAGAGAGAGAGATGTCACACAGACAGACAGACAGGCAGACAGAGAGAGGTTTTATAGTTTGGATTACGACTTTTTTTCCCTTTTCTATTTGCTCCATCCCATGCAGACATCAAACTCAATTTTATAGTGAATAACATTCCTAAATATTTATATGTGTTGGTTACTTTTATTTCCCTGTCACCATAGCACCATTTTTCATGAGTCGACAGATGACCTTCATTGCGGAAAACTATAATACTGGTCTAATCGAGATTCACTTTTAGTTGTAATCTGTCTGTTTCTTGCATTTCATTGATTTTGTATCCCTATGGGTGCGGCAGATAAGAGAACAACATCATCAGCAAATAGCATTAAGAACAATTCTGTTGCGCCAGGTATCATTTGTATTCCATGTCTACCCTGCTTTGATAGCTCCACTGCCAATTCATTGATGAAAAAGGAAAGCAGCTGTGGGTTTAGCATACAACCTTGTTTAATTCCTCGTGGACACTGAAAAAAGTCTGAATAAATACCTTTGTCACGAACACATACAAGTAGAGAATCGTAGATGCTTTTAACAGCCATGTAAAACTTTCCATGTACCCCGCTTTTTCTTAATGTGCTCCACAGGATGTTTCTGTTCACAGAATCAAATGCTTTTTTTAAGTCTACGAATGCTACGTATAGCTTAGTCTTACGTAAAAGATGCTTTTGGACTAAAGCGTATAAAGTAAATATATGGTCGACAGTACTGTAACCTGTTCTAAAGTCCGCCTGTTCCAGTATGTGTTTTTTTCTTCTTATTCTGTCCATTTGTTAAATCTTCGATTTAAGCTGTGTATAGACACTTTACTAATTGTACTTGTCAAGACTGCTCCTCTGTAATTGTCCGGGTTGTTTGTGTCTCCCTTTTTATGTATAGGCACAATAATGGAATTTGCTCAGTCCAACGGAAATGTTCCACTTTCAAATAATTTGTTAAATAGGGTAACTAGGAATGTCATAACATTACTGTTTGCTTTTTTATTTTTTTTTTATTTTTTTTTTTTAGCATTTTGCCGACAATATTATAATCTGGGCCGGCACTTTTACCCGATTTCAGGTGTGTGTGTGTGTGTGTGTGTGTGTGTGTGTGTGTGTGTGTGTTTAATTTTTTTTTTATTTTTATTTTTTTTACTTGTTATGATTTCCTGTTCTGAAATTGGGTCATTGAACAGAGGTTCTTCCTCCACATCTACCGGGGGGCAGATGTGGTGGGGGAGAGAAAGAAACAGGTGGAGAGAGGGAGGGGAGAAGGGAGAAAGAAAGAAAGAGAGAGAGATAAAGGGGGAGAAAAGACAGACACATCTTTTAAAAACTGAAGGATCCACGCCCATGATCCATGCCCAGGATTTAGTCTCTTCCTGTTCTTCCTCCACAACATGTATCTATGCATAATTGAACCGTTGTCGAGTCCTTTCACAAGTCGGAATAATGTTAAAAGTCGAAAAAAGATAGTGTGCATGAAAAAGCCAAAAACTGAGTATGCTCAAGTGTAAGACACACGTTTGCATCTTAATTCAATATTGAAAACATCTATCTATCTATCTATCTGTCTGTCTGTCTGTCTCTCTATCTATTTATTTCGTCCTTTGCTTTTTTTTCTTTCTTGAATAGGCGTTCAGTGGTTTCGTTGTGTTGTGAGTGTGAAGTGTGTACTCGCGCGCGCGTGTGTGTAGGAGCGAGCACCGGTGTGTGTGCGGCTTGTGTGCGCGTGCGCACGCGCGCAGTAGGTGGGTGGATGATGCACTCAATCTAAGACAGAATTTCACACACAAAAAAAAGGATAATGCACATTAAGAAAGGTTTGACCAAAAAAAAAGAGGTCACAATATCAGGGATTATTTTTGTTAGAAATTGACGTTTCGTGCGGAAAACAAGCCACTTAATCCAGTTAATGTCGTGGTCGTGCGTTTATTGTATGGGGCATGAGAAAGATTGCAACGTTCCTTCTCTTTCTGTTTTGAAGGACAAGTGGAGGTCGCTTACATTTTGAAACTCGCTGGCTGAAACAGACGTTCTGTGTCAGTCTGTTTGTCTGTCTGTCTGTCCTCACTTTCTTTATTTTTATCATATGTTTCCAATATGAATGGAAATGTGGGGTATCTTTACCCATCGTCCCGACCCAGGTCTCTGTCTCTGTCTGTCTGTCTCTCTCTCTCTTCTGTCTTTCTTTCTCTCTCTCTTTCTCCCTCTCTCTCTTCTTCTTCTTCTTTCTTTCTCGCTCTCTCTCTCCCTCCCTCTCTCTCTTTATTTCTCCCCCTCTCTCTTTCCTCTCTCCCTCTCACTATCTCTCTCTTCTCTCTCTTTTTCCCTCTTTCTCTCTTTTCTCTGTGTGTGTGTCTCTCTCTCCCTCTCTCTCTCCCTCTCCCTCTCTTCTCTCTCTCTCTCCCTCTCCTCTCTCTCTTCTCTCTCCCTCTCTCTCTCTCTCTCTCTCTCTCTCCCTCTCTCTTCTCTCTCTCTCTTCTCTCTCTCCCTCTCTATCTTCTCTCTTTCTCTCTCTCTCCTCTCTCTTTCTTTTCCCCCTCACTCTCTCTTCTCTCTTTCTCCCCTCCCCCTCTCTCTCCTCTCTTTCTTTCTCCCCCTCTCTCTCCCCCTCTCTCTCTCTTTCTTCTCTCTCTTCTCTCTCCCTCTCTCTCTTCTCTCTTTCTCCCTCTCTCTCTTCTCTCTTTCTTTCTCCCCCTCTCTCTCCCTCTCTCCCCCCTCACTCTCTTTCTCTCTCTCTCTCTCCTTCTCTCTCCCCCCTCTCTCTCCCTCTATATCTCTTCTCTTTCTTTATCCCCCTACTCTCTCTCTCTCCCTCTCTCTCTATCTCTCTTTCATCCCTCCCTACCTTCTCCCTTCTTCTTCAACCCCCTCCCTCCTCCCTTCTCAACAATCTTTAACACCCACGCAAAGGAAACAGTTCTTACTACCACCCACCCACACCAGAACACACCGCCACTCCCTGACCTCATCACCAGGCAGGGCAGCACGGCCCGGCGACCAGCCAGCCTGTATAATGGACACAGGACAAAACTCGCCCACATACTGACTGAATACCGATAGCTTTCAAGCACGCGCCTTGTGGGAATCCGTCAGGCGCCAGGAGCCGTCCTGGAGGGATGAGGGTGGTATTCGGAGGATGGACGGGATGACAATGACCAGAGGATGCTTGGGGAATCAGGGAAGGTGGGGGAATGGGGGGATGGGGGTATGGGGGGAGGGGGGAGGGTGATAAGTAGGATGAGGAGGGGGAGCCGTATTGTTTTGAGGGAGTTAAGGATTATATAATATAAAAAGGGGGGGTGGGGGGGTGGGAGGGGAGGTCTGTGGGGCGGATAAACGCCGGAACACGAGCATTCGTGTTTTGTGTGTGTGTGTGTGTGTGTGTGTGTGTGTGTGTGTGTGTGTGTGTGTGTGTGTGTGTGTTAGTATAATGATGAATAAACGTCATACGAATGAAGTTTTTATTGTTTTCCTCCATTACCATGTTGTTCTATATTTGTTCAATCCTCGGCTTATCAGAGATTTGACTCAAGCTAACAGTTGGGCTAACAGGAAAGTGGGAGCTGTGTGATCGATAGTTTCTCCACTTCAATGGGAGTTCATTTACAGCTTAGTCTTTTTGCGAAGGACTATGACTCTCAAACTAGGAGGCAAGATTGCTCCGGCTCATAGTACTACATCCTTGGGAGCTAGCTGGTCTTCTAGAATCATCCCAACGCTGACTGTCCGAAAGCCTTCTTAACTGAGAGATAGTGGGGATGAAGCTTGGACAAGACCTATCTATCTATCTATCTATGTCTGACATTATGTTCGTATGTATCCAATACAAACGTGGTTATTTTTTCCATACAAACACAGAAGAACAAAACAAAGACTTCGAAAAATGTGAAGTTTGTTTTAGATACACCTTCTAAGAAACATCTTAGAAATGATATATATATGTTTCAAAAATGACGTTTTCTGTGTGTTTTTTGCCGTCCAATGTTTGCCCTCCACAAGACATAACTGGAATGTAATAGCCATGCCGTTGAAATGGATCCCTTAAGCGCCTGACATAATTTCCTGACCGAGGATTCTCCATTACGCCAGAACGACCTCGAGCTCCCATGGCGTTGCCCACTTGAAAAAGAAAAAACAACAACAAAAAACATTTATCACCACCCTAAAAAAAACATTTTTCCCCCCCTGGTATATCCCTCGGTCTGTCCACCCACCTTTTAAACATTGCATCTACTCTTTTTTTGATATACTTTTTTTGTTTGTTTGAACGTTTAAATTTTTTTTACATCGCGATCCTTGTTCATACCCGAAACCTGATAACCCCTGTTAGGAGTTCTTCCATCCCCCTGAGAGAGAGAGAGAGAGAGAGAGAGAGAGAGAGAGACCTTGGAAAGGGAGCCATTTATCAACACCTTCCATAATGGACTGATGGTTTCTGAGGCCGACACCTGACAACCCCTATCACACTTCTTCCACCCCCCAGGGGAAACCCTGAAAGAGAGAGAGAGGGAGAGACAGAGACAGACAAATAGACAGAGACAGAGAGAGACAGGCAGACAGAGGAGAGAGGGAGAGAGACAGAGACAAACAGAAACAGAGACAGACTGAGGGAGACAGGCAGACAGACAGACAGAGGAGAGAGGGAGAGAGACAGAGACAAACAGACAGAAACCGAGACAGAGAGAGAGAGACAGGCAGACAGAGGAGAGAGAGAGGGGGGGAGAGAAAGACAGAGAGAGAGAGACAGACAGACAGGCAGACAGAGGAGAGAGAGAGGGGGGAAGAGAGATAGAGAGGAGAGTGGGAGAGAAAAGAGGAGAGGGGGGCTGGGGGTGGTAGTGGTGCTAATTCCATTTATCAACACTTTCAGCACTGGAAGCGGACAGAACAGCATATCCCCAGCTGCCTTGTCAGACCTGAAAACGGATTCCTGGGTTGGCCGTTCAAACAGTGTTAATCAACTTGTGTGTGATGATCAAACGGGGAGCGAGAGGCTGCTACCTGGTTTCAGGTTACTGGTGTGACGGTGTTGTGAAGGTAGCTAGCTGGCCTGGCATCGAGCGTTCGGTGATGTGGCCAGGCATCGAGCGTTCGGTGGTGATGTAGCCAGGCATCGAGCGTTCGGTGGTGATATGGCCAGGCATCGAGCATATTTTAGCTGAAATTATATTGAACGCAAGCAGAATATTTTAAGTGGGGATGTTATCCGAAGCAGCATTAGTGTAATTTAGCAGAGGTTATATTAAACCTGGCCAGAATATGTTAGTGGGTGCAGTAGTGTTGAATGAGGCCAGGCATGGGGCATTCCATGTTAGCAGTCACTGGATTGACTGTAGACAGGTAGGGAGCATATTTTAGCGTGAATCATTTTGGAGGTGGTCAGAACTTTTCAGTGCAGGTTATGCCAAATCTGGTATGGAGCAATAATAGTTTAGTACAAGTTGTACTCAGTGGTGGACATGTATGGAAACAGCAGGAGGGCCATGGGTGATGTGTTTTTTTTCTGAATGTTATGGTTAAACGTGGACAGATGTTGAACATTGAAAAAGTAGCTTCAACTGAACAGGGCCAGACATCAGTCATACTAAAAGCTGTTTGATGTTCACGTGATACACCCAATTGGAGCGTGGTAATGTATGCAGCACGCTACATCCTCATTCTTATTTCACAAATATCACTCTCTCTCACACACACACATACACACGCTCCAGCCCAGCACCCCAGCACCCAGTTCCCCCCCCCCCCACCACCGCCCTCACCCCCCGCCCCCCTTCCGCCACCACACCCACTCACACCCACACGTATATCAGCATACTGTGTTTTGCTCTCTCTCTCCCTCTGTTTTTCTGCCTGTCTGTCTCTTTCTATCTATCTCTCTTTCTCTCTCTCTCTCACTCTCTCTTTGTCACTTTCTGTGTCACTGTCTCTGACTCTCTGTCTCTCTGTCTCTGCCTCTCTATGTCTGTCTGTCTGTCTGTCTGTCTCTCTGTCTCTCTGTCTGCATCTGTCACTTTCTGTGTCACTGTCTCTGACTCTGTCTCTCTTTCTCTATGTCTGTCTGGTTGTCTCTCTCTCTCTCTGTCTCTCTCTCTTAGTGGCAGATCGGTGTTAACAGTCCATAAAACGTGTCTGATGAGGACTGCTGCTGGTAACAAGGACAGTGGTGGTGTTGGCCACGAACCAACCACGGACGCTGTGTGACCAGTGGTGTGAAGAGCCTCAAAGTGGTCTGCGGGCAAGTGGCCAAGCCTTCCATTGCCCCGGGGGGCCACTCTCCCGTCACAAGATGGACATGGCATCGTTTCAACACACCGACCCTTGTTCTCGTTCCTTCTCCTCACCCACCTCTCGGGCTGTATCCGACATGGTGCACGCATTACCCGGTTTGCCCGCAGGTGTTAACACGTATCGTCCGCTCCTGGTTTACCACCCGTTGTTTTCACCCTCGCTAACGCTGGGGTCGCTTTGTAAAGAGTTTTATGGAAGAGACAGACAGGTTTTGCTCGTGTATGTACACTTGCTGGCACTTACATGTACACAGACAGACAGACAGTCAAACAGACAGATAGCCACAATAAAAACAACAAAGAACAGCAACAACAACAAAACAAAACGCGGACAAAACACTCTCACACACACACACACACACACACACGCACGCACAGACATATCTTCCTCCGCCCCTCCTCAGTCCTTCCCTATGCCCCATGTACGCTCATACATACACAGGGTCAGGTTGTATTATCAAAATGCTTGATATTTTTAGGTGATTCATAATCAAATTTTGCTGAGAGAGGGCCTTATGCAACATGCATGAGGTATGGGTTTTTTTTTGTTGATTGCCAACGCTCAAATGAATATGCATTGAGAAGGGGAAGAAAGGGGAATGGAAGGAGAGAGAGTGCTTTTCTTTTTACCCCATGCATATAATGAGAGAGAGACAGACAGACAGACAGACAAACAGAGGCAGAGGCAGACAGACAGAATTTCACAGAGGCGCTCATGCACACACACACACACACACACACACACACACACACACACACACACACACACACACACACACACATACAGAGAGAGAGAGAGAGAGAGAGAGAGATGGCTTCCTTTAGGACTTCGCTGCATTTTGTTCCTTGCTTATCAAAAAAAAAAAGCTGACTCTAGACAGCTGAGATAATTAGATCGCGGACAAGAGAAGTAGAAGAAAAAGAAAGAAAGAAAGAGAGGGGGGGGGGGAGAAGATGAAAAATAAGAAAGAAAGACAGAGAGAGAAAAAGAAGAAGAAAGTGGAAACAAGATCCCTCATGGACACAGATGGTCCAAAGTGGAAAAGAGAAGAAGAAAGAAAGAAAGAGCGAGAGAGAGAGAAAGGAAGAAAGAGAAGAAGAAGACGGGGGAGAAGAAAAAGAAGAAAGAAAGAGAGAAAGACAGAAAGAGAGAGTGAGAGAGAGAAAGAAAGAAAGAGAGAGAGAAGGAGAAGAAAAAGAAAGAGAGAAAGAAAGAAAGAGAGGGAGAGAGAGAGAAGTCTGAAGTCTGAAGTCTGAATGGTTTATTGTTTAGGCCTTTCTGCCCGTGACAACAGGGGTAAGGGGGGGGGGGGGGGGGCTTCCGTGTTAACATCCATTATAAAGAACAGCGCCAATATATGTAAAGCAAACAAAGGGTAGAAAAGAGAGAAAGGACAGAGTAAGACAGAGAGAGGGAGAGAGGGACAGAAAGAAGAAGAAAAAGACAAAAGATAGATGGGCTGATTGGTGTGTAATCATGCGTCATTAACCAAAGATAGACTTGTTTCTATGGGTGAAGGCTTTGGACAAGAACAGAGAGAGTGAAATGCATGTCTTCACATCTACAAACAACAGTGACAATTTAAATGCATTGGGGCGCACATGATACTTCTTCGGTATATACTGTTCTCTGAGATTTTTGTATTCTGGGCATGTCAAAATAAAAAACAAACAAACCGATAAGGAGAAGACGGAGAATAAGAAAAGGAAGACAGAAAGAGAGAGAGAAAGACAGAAAGAGAGAGTGAGAGAGAGAAAGAAAGAGAGAGAGAGAGAAGGAGAAGAAAAAGAAAGAGAGAAAGAAAGAAAGAGAGGGAGAGAGAGAGAAAGAGAGAGAGAGAGAGAAAGAAAGAAAGAGAGAGAGAGAAAGAGAGAGGGAGAGAGAGAAAGAGAGAGAGAGAAAGAGAGAGAGAAAGGGGGGGGGGGGAAACAAGCTCCCTCATTGGACACAGATGGTCCAAAGCATCATGTTTATCCATCTTCCTTCGCGAAGGTTGTTTCTTTCTCCACTGATGAGCCAAGCGACGAAAATAGGTAAAGCGAAGATGGATGTGGATGCAGAAAGATCGATGTCTGTTTGGGTTTGAAGGACATCGGGTCTACAGAGGACAAGGGAGTGGGCTGGGGGCTGTTGGCGGAGGAGGAAGGGGGGTGGTGGGGGGAACAGATCTCGTGTTCATTGACCAGAAAATAACAATAGGGTGCGGAAACAATTTAATACTTTTAATGGAGAAGTGTCCCTCGAGACAAGAGACAACAGGGAGCGGGGTGGGGAGAGGGAGGAATGGCGGAGAGGGGCGGGGGGGTGGTGGTGAAGAAGGTGATGGGGGGATGAAGAGTAGTGGGGGGGAGATAATGGCTTCAGATTAATGTATAGTCAAGGACTGTCTGTCTGTCTGTTTGTCTATCTGTCTGTCTGTCTGTCTCTCCCTCTCTCTCTCATTCCCACTAGACGAATACATATATCATGACTACAATTGTTGTTTATCAACCTCTTATGCAAATCTATTCCATTTTCACTAGATGGAAACAATGCAAATTGAAATACACGCTTACGCATGCACACACACACACACACACACACACACACACACACACACACACACACACACACACACACACACACACACACACACACACACACACACACACACACACACACACACACACACACACACACACACACAGACACGTATCAAAACACATGGTAATTCCATTGTATTTTCACACCAGTCATAATAAGAGTTTAAAAGCAATGCCAGTTGTGATGTCCTCACACAAAATAGGAAGAGAATGGACTGAGGAGGTAGTACTATTATCGGTTTGTTTGTTTTTTCAAAAATTTTCTTTTGCAAATCAGAGAGAGGAGAGAGAGAGAGAGAGAGAGAGAAGAGCATAGAGTTTGCTGTTTTATGGCATCTTATTTCTCTACGTATTTGACTTGGAATGAAAAATCAAACAAAACAACAACACAAACAAAAACAAAACAGAACAAAACAAAAAAAAAACAAAAACAAAAACAAAAAACAAAAAAAAACCCAAAGAAACAAACAACAACAAACACATCAGCTTCACCCGGAAATGGCTGAGAATTAAATCGTGAACGAGAGAGAGAGAGAGAGAGAGAGAGGGAGAGAGAGAGGCATCTCTTCACACAGAAATGGTCCAAAGCGCTACGCTATCCATTTTCCCTGCCTCCTCCCCCCTCCCACCCCCTACCCCCTTTCCCCCTCCCCCTCTATTTTCCCCTGCACTTTCCAAAGTTGGTCTACAGCTTCAAGTTATCCATCTTCCATCCCCCCCCCCCCCACCTCCCATTTTCCATGTCGAGTCAACGCCAGACGTGCAGCAGATTGTTTTTTTCTTTTTCTCTTTTCTTTCGGTTCTCTCACAATCGTTGGCGACGAAAAGAGGGGAAGGCGTAGATGGCCGGATGGGATTGCCGGAAGATTAACGTGTGTTTGGGATTGAAGGACGAGAGTGGTATGGGAGAAGGGCTTGGCGGCTTGGAGTGAATATTGTTGCGTGCATTGATGGCTTGAAAACAGAAACAGAATGTGGATCCAGTCTCTCACCTTTTTAATGGGGAATATTGGGGAGGGAGGGAGGGAGGGAGGCGGGAGGGGCTGGGGGCGGGGGCGGGCGGGGCTGGGGGCGGGGGTGGGGGGAGAAGGGGTGAGGTAATGGCTTCAGACTGATCAACATTGAAGGATATACTCCTGTCTCTCTGCCTCTCTGTCTCCCTCCCTCTCCCTCCCTTCATCTCTCTCTCTCTCTCTCTCTCTCTCTCTCTCTCTCTCTTATACACACACACACACACACACACACATATATATATATATATATATATATATATATGTGTGTGTGTGTGTGTGTGTGTGTGTGTGTGTGTGTGTGTGTGTGTGTTACTCTGTCTGTCTCACCAGTCCCTCACCTCTCAATTTCCTCCTGGCTGACAGCTGACTTACCCCTTGAAGGCGGTCCCACTTCCTGCTTTCCTAATCAACTAAATTACCACTTCACTTACGAGTTTCTAAAAAAAAGATCTCTCTCTGTTCCAACAACAGACATACGGGATAGTTTTGACAAGTCGTGGAGTTGCTGCCCTATCGACCGGAAGTCTGGTTCTTCGGGAATCTTCTTTAACTGATCCTTCTTTTTATTATTATTATTATTATTATTATTATTATTATCACGATGGTTTTCATGACTTCACCAGTATTTTTTTCTCTGGTTCGTTGCCGAACTTTATATATATCATTACATTTTCAATGTACTGCCAAAGTCTTCACCCGAAACAAAAGTGTGCGTGAGTTGCTAGCTTAGCTTACTGGCTGAAGATAATGAATGGATCTTATGCAGTCTGAAGGTGTGCAAAAGTGCATGTGTCCAAGGTTCAGGTGTACATTTTGTACAGATGCATACACACAACCAGTTTAGATGCAGCTGTACATGTATAGGTGTAGGTACACGTATACAAGATGCATAGGTACACGTATACAAGATGTAAGTATACAAGCGCATGTATACAAAGTGTGTAGTTGCAGGTATACAAGGTGTAGGTATGAGTTGTATAGATGCAGGTTTACAAGGTGTAATGTTGCAGGCGTACAGGTTGTATAGGTGCAGGCATACAAGTTGCAGGCACACAAAGGGTGCAAAGTGTACCGACACCGGTATGCACTATGCACTTGTACAAGATGTATACGCACAGGTATGCAACATGCAGGTGTACAAATTGTATGTATACATGTGTATGGGTACAGGTGGGCGATATGCAGGTATACAAGGTGTTTGGACACAGTTTTGCAGTATGCAGATAAAGGAGGTGTATAGACACAGTTGTGCAATATGCAGGTATACAAGGTGTATAGACACAAGTATGCAGGTGTACAAGGTGTATGGACACAGTTATGCAGTATGCAGGTATACAAGGTGTATAGGACACAAGTATGCAGGTTACAAGGTGTATGGACACAGTTATGCAGTATGCAGGTATACAAGGTGTATAGACACAAGTATGCAGGTGTACAAGGTGTATGGACACAGTTATGCAGTATGCAGGTATACAAGGTGTATAGGACACAAGTATGCAGGTGTACAAGGTGTATGGACACAGTTTTGCAATATGCAGGTATACAAAGTGTATGGACGCAGTTATGCAATATGCAGGTATACAAGGTGTATTGACACAGGTATGCAATATGCAGGTATACAAGGTGTATGGACACAGTTTTGCAATATGCAGGTATACAAGGTGTATGGACACAGTTATGCAGTATGCAGGTATACAAGGTCTATGGACACGGTTTTGCAATATGCAGGTGTACAAAGTGTATGGACACAGTTTTGCAATATGCAAGTATACAAGGTGTATGGACACAATTATGCAGTATGCTGGTATACAAGGTGTATGGACACAGTTATGTAATATGCAGGTGTACACGAAGTGTCGATTGTTACTGGCTGCAGATGGTCAGTCCAGGCCAGTGGGCAGTGTCCCTGGTGGTAGCTTTCTGGCCAGCCATCACCCAGTGTCCCTTTCAGCGGTGTAGTTTCTTTGTTGATGGTAGATATCCGGTATCTGTTTGTACGTTTGTTTGTTTGCTTTTATCGCTCTCTCTCTCTCTCTGTCTGTCTGTCTGTCTGTCTCTGTCATTGTCTTTGTCTCTGTCTGGTCTCTTCAGTGACTTTCGTACCATCAAACAATGCCAGTAATTTTCATTGGAGAATGTGCTGGTTTCTGTTTGTCATTTCATCCCTCCCTGTCTGTCTTTCTAAATCCTTTTCACAGTGGAGTGATGGCCTGGAGGTAACGCGTCCGCCTAGGAAGCGAGAGAATCTGAGCGCGCTGGTTCGAATCACGGCTCAGCCGACGATATTTTCTCCCCCTCCACTAGACTTTGAGTGGTGGTCTAGACGCTAGTCATTCGGATGAGACGATAAGCCGAGGTCATGTGTGCAGCATGCACTTAGCGCACGTAAAAGAACCCACGGCAACAAAAGGGTTGTTCCTGGTGAAATTCTGTAGAAAAATCCACTTCGATAGGAAAAACAAATAAAACTGCACGCAGAAAAAAATACAACCAAAAAAATAGGTGGCGCTGTCGTGTAGCGACGCGCTCTCCCTAGGGAGAGCAGCCCGAATTTCACACAGAGGAATCTGTTGTGACAAAAGGAGAAATACAATACAATACAATACAATACCCCACTATGCCCCCCCCCCCCCCCCCCACCTCCCCCTGCTCCCTTTCTCTCTTACTTTCTCAACGTGTTAAAACATCCATTCTTGTATGGCAGGTGAAATGATGTGTTTCGTACAGTAAAATGAATGACCCCTTTTGCCAATCATCGTTATCGTTATCTCTCTTTCCGTCAGCCTCTTGTCTGTGTCTGTATGTCTCTGTCTCTCTCTCACTCTCTCTCACCTGTCTCATGTCTCGTTTAATTTCGTTTCTTCTTCTTCTTTTTTTTTCTTCTTCGTTCGTGGGCTGCAACTCTCACGTTCACTCGTATGTACACGAGTGGGCTTTTACGTGTATGACCGTTTTTAACCCGCCATGTTGGGAGCCATACTCCGTTTTTGGGGGTGTGCAGGCTGGGTATATTCTTGTTTCCGTAACCCACCGAACGCTGTCATGGATTACAGGATCTTTAACGTGCGTATTTGATTTTCTGCTTGCGTATACACACAAAGGGGGTTCAGGCACTAGCAGGTCTGCACGTATGTTGACCTGGGAGATCGGACAAATCTCTACCTTTTACCCACCAGGCGCCGTTACCGAGTTTCGAACCTGGGACTCTCAGATTGAAAGTCCAACGCTTTAACCACTGTTTCGCCTGTCATTTCGTTTCATTTTGTTTTACCCATTCTCATTCTCCTCCGTATTCCCCCGTTGCCTCCTCCTTCCCTCTCCCACCCCCTCCGACCCCCCACACCCTTCACAGTCTTTCGGATTCCTTGACTCCTCCCCCCTCCCCCTCCGCCCCCACCCTCCCCTCTCCCTGTCTGGCATCAGAAACGTGCTACAAAGTGTTCCTCACGGCACGTGCCGCCCTCCTCTTGGGATTCCAGAGGTCTCCGGCCGTCGGCTTTATAATCCGCCCTGATGGGGAACCGGGAAAATTAATACCAGGATCACGCCTTCCACCACCCCCCCACCCCCACCCCCACCCTGTGCCCTGTCACCCACAACACTGGGGAATCGGTTCTGACCTTTCTGCTACTGCTTCTTTAACCGCGCAGGATATGGTTGTCGTCATCGTCATCATCTCTCTATTATCGCCATCATCGTTCTTCTTCTTAATTGGTTGTTGTTGTCGTTGTTGTCGTACTACTACTACTAGTAATGATATTGATAATAATAATAATAATAGTAATAATATGTATCTCTTCTTTAAGGAGAAATTCCAAACTCTGGAAGGTGGAAAATAACAACAACAACAACAAAACTTTCAATACGTGGCATGTGACTTCAATCCAAAAACAGGCCACAGTGAAAACAGGCTAACAATCGGTCAGTAAATGCTGTTTAATGCAGTTTACTGCGCGGTAAATTTTTGAAACGTGTACATGAGCTGGGCAGACAATGTAGGCTATGAGGTTCAACAGAGCAAAAATGTAATGCGCAAGGAAGCGCTCTAAAATAAACACTGTATTCATGTGTCCTTTGTAGAAAGAGTTTCCCCAATGGAATGCACGTGATCTCTTTCAAAACTGTGAACCAGACAAACATCTCCCGCCCCGCCACGTTCTTTTTATTTGCACCCCAGGGCGTTAACTAAATATGTATGGAATATCTATGTATATATTCGTTTTGCAAGTAAACCGAAAGAAGCCTGTTATTTTGTCATTTGTAGCTTATCAATGCTTTAACAAAAGTAAACAAAAACTCTATTGTGGATTCTCAGTATCTTTACATAATCCAAAGTAAACGAAAACAAGGAAATGAAAAGAGGTTGTCTCATACTATTTCTAAACTTGTTGGAAAGCATATACATGCTGCAAGCATGTGCCACTTCCCACTCTGTTTACCAAACACATTTTAGAATGACTGAAATAACCAAATACATGATACATGATCAGGAATCGTTTTGCAAACATCCAATTCGTGCAGACTAAACAACACTCCCCCCCCCCCCACCTCCCCAGAGAAAGGTATGGCATGTACAGAATGTAAACCACCCCACATGGTGAAAACATTACTTTCGGTTTACACTTGAAGGTGGTGGGGGCAGCACATCAATCCGAAGCTGATAGCGATCCTTATGTTAAACAAAGGAAATTAAAGTCACAAGGTAGAATGGCGAAAGACAAAGAGCGGGGAAGGGGGATGGGAGAGAGAGAGAGAGGGGGAGGGAGAGGGGGGGGGAGGGGGTAAAAGTAGACAAATACAGATAAATAGACACAGGGATATATATATATAGATATATAGAATAGAGAGATAGAGAGAGAAAGAAGTAGACAAACACAGATAAATGGACACACAGAGACAGAGACAGAGAGAGGGAGGGAGAGAGGGGGTGGTGGTAAAAGTAGACAAATACAGATAAATAGACACAGGGATAGATATATAGAATAGAGAGATAGAGAGAGAAAGAAGTAGACAAACACAGATAAATAGACACACAGAGACAGAGACAGAGAGAGAGAGAGAAGTAGACAAACACAGATGAATAGACACACAGAGACAGAGACAGAGAGAGAGAGAGAAGTAGACAAACACAGATGAATAGACACACAGAGACAGAGAGAGAGAGAAGTAGACAGACAAACACAGGTAGTCAGAGAGAGACTGAGAGAGGGAGGGAGAAAGTGGTAAAGGTAGACAAATACAGATAAATAGACACAAGGACAGATAGAAAGAGAGAGAATACAGAGATAGAGAAAGAAAGAAGTAGACAAACATAGATAAATAGACACACAGAGACACACACAGAGAGAGAAATAGACAAACACAGATGAATAGAGAGATAGAGAGAGAGAAGTAAACAAACACAGATGAACAGACAGAGAGACAGAGGCAGAGATGGACAAAGAGAGAAAGAGAGAGGGAGTAGCATTCCAGTGCTCTGTTTCCTTTCGATCGCTGTACCTTCCTGTGCAGTCAGCAGCAGAGCGCTGTGGCTGTGTGGAGCACTTTGTTTGAGCATGTGGCTTGGCCCACTTCAAAAGGAGCCGTTGAGAATAGACCTTCCTGTTATCTGGAGAACGTGTCGTTTACATGGGTTCCACTGGGTCCCCGCCAGCTCCTTGGTCTGAACTGAAGTCTGGCAGAACAGACGGCAGGCTAAACACACTTGGGCTGTATCTTTACGTTGCACTGATGAAAGGGAAAGATGGAATGTTTGAACTTTTCCCACAATTTTAACGCAGTTTATCCACTTTTTCTTCTCTTGTCTGTCTGACTGTCTGTACCTCCATGTCTACCTACCTGGATGTCTGTCTGTCCGCCCGTCCGTCTGTCTGTCTGTCCGTCTGTATGTCTCTGGTCTGATGGGACTTTTGCAATTTGATATTTTGGCACGTAGGTGTTTGACGCTGATGTCAAGGTAATGAGGACGGTGTTCGCATGTACTGCGACATGTCGTCCGCCCATCAATAATTTTTGTCTTTGTCTGTTGGTCTGTCTGCCTCCCTCTATCCCTCTCTCTGTCTGTCTGTCTGTCTGTCTGTCTGTCTGTCTGTCTCTCTGTCTCTCTCTCTCTCTCTCTCTCTCTCTCTCTCTCACTTGGCCTTATACTTATATGAAACATTGAAGAGACTTCGAACAGTTATTTTGTGAATGTAGCTGAGTATTGTATTAGCTACTTTTGGTTGTTTTGTGATGTTGGTTTATCGTGTCAAGTCAGGTAGGGGCTTTGGCCTTGATCTGAATAAAAGAGCGTTATCGTTATCGTTCTCTCTCTCTCTCTCTCTCTCTCTGGGCATATTTTGTTGATGGGATCCTAAATAGTCTTGATCATTCGTGCTTCACTGGTTGAGTTCCGTACGTAACTTGATTAATTACAGCTGAAAGCCTGTTGTCACCTTCCTTGCAAGAAAGGCTGTGTGATCCTACTCCTTCCGCATGTGTCTGCGGCGTGCTTGTTATTGTTGTTGTTGTTGTTGTGTGTGAGAGAGAGAGAGAAAGAGTGTGTGTGTGTGTGTGTGTGCGTGCGTGCGTGCTTGTTGTGTGTGTGTGTGTGTGCGTGCGTGCGTGCTTGTTGTGTGTGTGTGTGTGTGTGTGTGTGTGTGTGTGTGCCTCTGAGTGCCTCTGTGTGCCTCTCTGTGTGTCGATATGTGTATGCTTCTGTGTGTGTGTGGGAGGGGGGGTCACACACACACACACACACACACAGAGCTTCTCACCCCCATCCCCACCCTACCCCCACCACGCACAGAGAGAGAGAGAGAGAGAGAGAGATGACCTCGTCACTTGTATGTGACCGCCACAGCTGCTGCTGTTCTCGTGATTGGCCGAAATAAATTCACGTGTGGGTTAATTAATGTGGTACACAGTAGAAAGTGTGGACAGGAGGGTGGGGAGAGGGGGGGCGGTGGAGGGGGGGAGGGGATATAATGACTGCCTGGGGACAGAAGTTTTGGGACTGAAGTAGAACGTAGTTTGTCTTTAACCCTTTCACCGCCAGTCAGTTTAGAGTGCAAAATTCCCTTGTGCTATGAACACAGAAAGTGTGGTGTCTAAGAACAGCTGGGAATCCCCCCTGTGATGTGTAGAAAATATGGCCTAGCCTACCACCGAAAATAAAGAGCAGTAAGTTAATGGGCAACAGATCCATGATCTGGTCACCCTTCAGTGACATGGGTCATCTACCTAGCTGCTGCATTAATACGAATTTGGCAGTGAAAGGGTTAAAATAAAAAGACGCGCAGCAGTGGGACTGGCTAGGTAATTAAGGATGTATTTTCGCTGTAAGTTTTTTTAACGTCGGGTGGAAGAGTTAGAGGAGTGGGAGAGATGTGGTGGGGGTGGGGAGTAAGGGGGGGGGGGGGGCGGAAGACGCCGGTGAGGGTGGGTTGGTAGAGGAAGGGGGTTGGTGAGGATGGGGGTGACTGACGGCCTTGGGGAACTGTTGTGTTGTGGTGTGTGTGTGTGTGTGTGTGTGTGTGTGCAGTATAGGTCCATACAACAACGAGCAGACAGGCAACACTGACGAGCAAAGCTGTAATCCTAAGGGCGTGATGAAGAAGCATTATTTCTGTACATCACGAATTGACCATAGCCAACTTTTCTTTTCTTCTCTCTGCCTATATACATATACATGTGTAAAAAAAGTGTGTTGTGGTTCAATTCCAATAGAGAGAGGAGCAGACAGGGGGATATAGGATTGACTAATTGATGCACACACTCACTTGCTCTCCTCACACCAGTAGCAGGGCCACATGGAGTGGTTGTTATAGAGTGTTTACTTTACAATACAGCACACACACTAAGCAGTTCACCCTGCTCAGCAAAAGCAACTTTGTTTAAGCAACTAAAGCAGCACACACTACCTACTTTTAGTATTTCCTACAAGCAGCTCACAGTGAGTAAAAAGTTCACCCTACACCTAAAGCAGCACCTACAAGCAGCATCTACAAGCAGCACACAGCCCAACAAGGATTTCCTTGCACCTCACATCACTGATCAGTCAGTCACCCTGATCAGTCAGTCACCCTGTGTCAGTCAGTTTTTCTGGCAGACAGCTACGAACTGGCTGGCTGACTGGTTTTATCCCTTCCCACAACATACTATGGATACTAATGCAAGCTACAACACTCATTCCCCCAACTAGTTGAACTGAAATAACCAATTTTTGCTTGTCCTAATGACGCTATGTGAATGACTGACAGATTCACTGCTTAATCCCAATTCGTCCAATTCAACAGATTGATCTGATTCGCTGCAATGTTTCTACACACATTCTATGACGACACGTTCACCCGCTTACATCACAAAGAAAGAGAGGGGAGAGGGAAGGTGGGGGGTATGACTGGGATGTTCCGACATGCCGACACTAGCATGTTTTGAACACGCCGACATCTAGTCGGCACGGGACTGCGGCAGACATCACATAACCGCACGTGTTTCAACGGCTGGGATCAGTGACGCGGTGTCGCGGACCAAAGGCACCTAGGGAGTGGGGTGAGGAGGGGGGTGGAAGGAGGGAGGGTGGCGCAGTGTCGGCGTGACCTCAAAGACTGGACTTTGGACGTAGTAGGAAGGGAGATAAGAAGGAGGGGTGGGGGCGGCGGGGTGGCGATGGGGGGGCGAAGGGATGGGGAGGGAAGGGGGATAGAGTGTGGGTGGTGGGGGTGACACTGCTGGCACACATGTATATGTACATGTATATATATATGTGTGTGTGTGTGTGTGTGTGTGTGTGTGAAGAGAGAGAGAGGGAGGGAGAGAGAGAGGGAGGGAGAATGCCCTACTGGTTCACTCTGCTTCAACTCTTTCCTAAATAAAGAAAAACGATTCAAACACAGTGGGTATATTCAGAGTCTACTTCAAGTTTGTTGTACACCTCTGTCGTTCTCGTTCCTTTTGTCCTTTTTCAGTATCTGTATATATCCATTGTATGTAATGCATTGCATAATAATAATAATCTTCCTGCATTTAGATACATGTAGGGTTCTTTTAGATTCAGATTCAGATGGTTTATTCATTAAGGCCAAAGCCCCATATGAACGAGGGGCGACAACAATATTAGTGTATGTCATCAGAACTATAGCAATCAATCACGACATAATTATATCTCTTAAGTGAAAAGCTTTATATAAATATAGAGCCAGATTATGTATAAGTCCGTCATCTGTAGATGCCATCAGCAGATTAAATCGAAATGAACATGGATATATATAATATTTCTTTGGGATAAATTTTTCACGAAGAACACACAAAACGGGGCATTTCAAAACAAAGTGTACTTCATCTTCTATCGACTCTTTACACAATGGACAAAATAGATCAGAATTGTGTACATTTTTATATCGGTACCTGTGAGTGTTTATTTCCGAAAAACCAAGTCTAAATCTTGCCAAAATGAATCTGAGATGTCTATCCATATTAAACAAGAGATAATTCTTCACTAAATGAGTAGAGACATAACCCCTGTATATACTAAACCTTTCACTAGACTGAATATGGTTTTCCCAACTCTGCCATCTACAATCTATCATACGCTGGCGAAGAGTTTGCAAAAATACATTATCTAAACCTACATTTTGGAAATACCAAGCATACCCAAACCCGAGTTCACAAATACATATTCGTACATTTGAAACCCAGTTTCTTTTGCCTCTTAAGTCTAAGTCATATAACATGTTGTACGATTTTCTTGGCAGTCGATCTGCACTCATTTTCAGTAGCTTTAGCCAATAGCGAATACAACTGATTGCAGAGTTTATATAAACTGGATGTCTATTTGTTTCTCCATATACTAAATCATTTGGTGTTTTCATATCAATACCCAAAAACCTTTTAAGTCCAAATAAATGTAAAGATTCACAATGCACAACAGCATTCTTATCCAAACCCCATAACTCTGACCCATACTGTACCATGGGCTGAATCTGGGCATCAAACACTCTAGTAAAAAGCTCTAGAGAATTATTATTTAACATGAAAAGTTTTTTCATAATATTTAGTAACTTATACTTTGCTTTACTAGACAAATCTCTGCAGGCAGCTACAAAACTCAAACGAGTAGAAAATATAATCCCAAGATACTTATAAGCATTAGCAACAGGCATAGCAATACCATCATACACCCATCTTTCCCTCGATGCTAAATAACCCCCCTTCCTGAAAACAATTATACTACTTTTATCCATGTTAATTTTTAACTGCAATTCATTTGCTGAATTTTTCAAATTATTTAGTTGTGTTTGCAGACCTACAACTGTCTCTGAGAGCAAAACTACATCATCAGCCAGCAGCAAAATAAACAATTCCATAAAATCCACAGTAAATCTAGCACCATGTCTCCCTTTATCAATTACATCTAACGCCAATTCGTTTATAAATAATGAAAACAATATAGGGCTACATACATCTCCCTGCTTTACCCCTCTTGTACAGTTAATATAATCAGTTAGTTTATCGCCACACCTTATTTTCGTTTTAACTACATTGTACATGCTCTTCACACATTTATATAGCTTCCCACTTATCCCACTTTTAATTAAGATAGGCCATAGTAAGTTTCTGTTGATGGAATCGAATGCCTTCTCAAAATCAATGAATGCTACATAAAGTTTACGATTAAAAGAAAATTGTTTTTGAACGAGTGCTAAAAGAGTAAACATATGATCGATTGTTGAATACCCCTTTTTAAACCCCGCTTGGTGCTCACCTGTCGTATTATTATAATCTACATATTCTTGAAGTCTACGATTAATGATTGAACTAAACACCTTACTACATACATTAGATAGTGAAATACCTCTATAATTATTCGTATTATTAATATCACCTTTCTTATATAGTGGAAGAGTTATTGATTCACACCAATTCTCAGGAAAAATACCCTTTTCAAATAAAACATTAAAGAATTTTACCAGAAAATCTACAATTTGTTCACACTCTGTTTTCAACAATTCTCCAATAATACCATCAGGCCCTGCAGCTTTACGTTTCTTTATTTTTCTAAGTGCAATCAGAACTTCTTCTCGAGAAATAGGGCGGTTTATAACTTCATTTTCTATTTCTGGCAAATCATAATCGTTATCAAAAGTCAAATCTTTCTCTAGTAAAGCTTTAAAGTGCTTAAACCAGTCATCCACTGATATGTTATTTTTGGGTTGTTTCTTTTTTAGAGATAATCTATTAATACATTCCCAAAATTCTTTTTGGTCATTTACTGAAGCCATCAATTTATTTAACAAATTTTCATTAAACACTTTTTTCTTCCTAGCTAACATATGTTTATATTCTCTTCTAGCCCTTACATAAGAAATATTATCATCTTTATCTAAAGTTCTTCGACATTTTCTCAGTAATCCACGTAATTTACTCCTGCTACATCTGCATTCTTTATCAAACCAACCCTCTTGATATTTACTGTGATCAGCTACAATAGTTTTCTTCATACAAGATGCACACTCTCTGATACAATCATTAAACACTGTCAAAGCTTCATTAACATCAACTTCAATTAATTCAAGAGCCATTTTAAATTTATCGTTGACTTCAATCTCACACATTCTACTGCAAAAGACTTGACCATATTCATCACTCCACACATATTTCTCTATTACTTGTTTATCATTACTATCACTATTTCTGACTAGAATTTCAGCTGGAAATGTTATACGGTATTCCAAAGGAAAATGGTCTGATTCAAAACGATCTGCAACACGTAAATCACATATATCACAAACAAAATCATAAAAATCATTGGACAAAATAAAGTAGTCGTTGACACTGCTTCCACTTTCGCATGAGTAGGTATAACGACCTTCTTGGTCGCCATTACACAATCCATTCATTACTGTCAAATCCAAGGCAGTGCACATATTCAACATATATTTTCCATACGAATTCGTCTGTGTATCCTGAGACTTGCGATTATGATTCACTGAACAGCTTTTATAGTAAGATCCGAGGTTATCTTTTATTGGATGAGAAGGAAAAATATCAGATATTCGACTATTAAAATCACCACAGAGAATTATATCAACATCATCCAGGTTCAACAGCAAGTTTGACAAACAATCTTCGAGTATGGCTATACCATGATCATAGTTAAAGTGGATATAGAAAGGGGAACCTTCTGGTGGTAGATAAATACAAACATAAAGGACATCTTTGGGGCTCCCAAATAAACATTTATTAATGACAAATGCACATATATTTTCATATCCAACATCTAATTTTGTAACAAAGGGACAGAACTGATTCCTTATTAAACATACAATACCTCCTGATTTCCTCCCTTGTCTAGTGAACTTAACAGCAGATTTGCAATACACAGTAAAACCAGGAAACAGATCAGAATTACAGTCTTCTTCAAATGTTTCAACGAGGCAAACAAAATCAAAAGACAAAACATATGTCAAGAAATCACTGAATATGAACTTTGAACGTAGACCATTAACATTCCAGGACAAAAAAGAAATCGATCTCAATGTATCCGCAAAAAATATATTTGAATGTACAAAGGATGGAATTGATGTATTTACAAAATAATTATCGTCATTACCAACACCTCCACCACCACCATCATCATCACCATCACCACCACCACCATTATCATCATCATCGTTTTTACTTGCCAGAAAACTATCATTTTCCGTTACCTTACTATTAAAACGGGCAAGTGTAATCTCACACGGACTGGTATGTTTTATGTTTTCATCAAATTGAACCAAGCCCAAACCCGCGTTCTGTGATTTTTCCCGTGCAGTACATGGCGTGACCCCAATATTGCCTTCGCGAACTCGAGAACAGACCGGTGCATGCTTTTCTTTTGGTTTCAACTGAAAAGTGTCCCACCCAAAAACATTATGTACCCGGAGCCGGCCAGATCCCTATCTTATTTCTTTCAGTGCGTCATGTGCATCTAAGCCATACTTTTTCCCATCTATGAAGAGATGGTCGAAAACCATGCGTACTTGTTTGCCTTCGCTTCTGGCCTTTTTCAGGTGAGGATTCAGCTTCCTCCTTATCTCCCGAACCCTTTGTGAAAAATCCTCCCCCACGAACACATTAGTACCCCTCAGTTTTTGTTTAGCCTTTAACACACTGATTTTCTGCTTATAAGATGCACAACAAGCAATTATGGGAGAGTCTGTCTTTGAGTTCAGTCGGTGTACACGGTCAAACTCTACAGTGTCTGACAGCTCAAGAGTATCTGTGAACATATCCTGAAGCCGTGCCTCACAGTCCGCGTTTGTTTCACCTTCTCTTTTCGGCATACCATAGAAAATAAGATTGTTTCGTCTGGACCTGTTCTCAAGATCGTCACACCTCTTTTCTAAGTCATTAACTTTAGTATATAAGTCACTGTTTCTTTGTTCAAGGTGGTCGTTTTTCTGACGCAGCTCACTCACCTCTTCTCTAAGCCCACCCACAAGTTCGTGTAGAGCACTGCATTCCTGGCGTACACCGGACACTTCTTGCTTCACATCATCTAACTTACTGTTCATGCTTTTGTACATATCATCCATCTTACTGTTCAAATTAGTGTTCATGTCCTGAATCGTTGCCATGATGTCAGTCAGAGATGGTTCTTTTGCCGAGCGAGACGGGTGAGAAGATGAGAGCCGGGTCTGCCGCATGGATCCAGAAGAGCCTTGGTCGGAGTTGGGTCCAGGGTTGGATTCGATATCCCCGCAGCGTAAAAGCAGGTCAAAGTCTCCACGACGCTGGAACAAATTCGCCCCCCAGAACAAATACACGAGTGTCAAACCAAGGAGAACACCGGCTGGGCGAGAGCGAACTGTCAACATGGAGACCCACATTTTTCTCTTGAACACTGCCCTTTTCCACATGAAATGGAGAAATACTGGCAGAAAAGCGCCGCATCTTGGTCTAAAATCCAGCTGTCCTGAAGGCATGGTGATACATGAAGTAGGTGACAAACTTTAGGTACCTGACTTTCAATATATCCTGAGAATTTGCCAAAAATAGTACCACTGTGTGACACACACGTCCGCTTCGTACGTGTAATCTTCCTGCATTTAGATACATGTAGGGTTCTTTTAGAGAAAGAGAGAGAGAGAGATGCGGTTTATGCCAGTAATTGTATACAACTGCTCTCACTGGGTTATGTATGTGGGTGATTTATTTTGATATGCTGCATTTTATATCACATGTAAGTGAATAAAAAAAATACATGTTTTTGTTCCGTGTAATTACCCGCATGAGTATTTTTCCTTAATGTCTCAGTGATATATATATATATATATATATATATATATATATATATATATGTGTGTGTGTGTGTGTGTGTGTGTGTGTGTGTGTGTGTGTGTGTAAAGGCTTGTTTTAGTTTTTAATGTGATAATTATGTAATCAAATATTTTGTGAGTAATGTGGGGATTATGTTTTATTCTTTTGAAAATAACATTCTCTTTTCCGATTATTTTCTTTCAGTTTTATTTGCTTAGTTATATATCTTTAATTGGGTATTTATACAATCTAGATGACTGGGCAAAAAATGGTTTGTATGAGCTTAAATATATGTTTACAAATCTGCGTTTTCAATGCGTTCAAAACTTCTGTTAATCTAAGGATGAAATATTTTTTGTCCTTTAACAGTTCTAAATAATATCAAATGAACATGATTATGGCTTTGGTATTGATCATCATTCACTTTCAGACCTTTTTGAATGGCAACACAGGCTTTTATTAACCCTAACTGAACACAGCAACCACGAAAGATAAATCACACCACTACCACCACAACAACTACTACTGCTGCTGCAGCTAACTACTGCTACTGTTGTTGTTGTTGCTGCTGCTACAACTACTGCTACTGCTACTACAAGCGCTTGCTTATGAGTTGGAAGCTTATTAAGGAAAGTTGCTTTCGAGGGAGGGGTGAAGGGGAGGGGGGTAGGGGTGGGGGGCGAGGAATGAAGTCGCTTTTGACCTTCAGACCTTGAATGGCGACACAAGCCTTTATGGGCCATAACTATCAATCTTTCGTGTGTCCAGCAATGACAGGTCGCTGAACCCATTTGCCTTCCTCTCCCCTCCTTTTCCCCCCTCCTTCCCTCTTCCCTCCCCCCTCCCCCCCGCACCCCCCCCCCTCCCCCTTACACCCCTGTTCCTTTCGTGACCAGCCGTGGAAATGATACATCAGGGACATCGTATTTCGCATGCCTCAGTCTCCAGTGTGCTTCTTTGTTTATGGATGATAAAGGCGTGGTGTGTGGGTGTGTGGGTGGGTGAGTGGGTGCGGAGGTTTGAATGGGCGTGGGGAAGGGAAGGAGGGCGGTGGTGGGACAGAAGTGGAATTCTCCCTCGGCATGCAACTTGGGAGGAAGGGAAATCATACATCAGTTGGATTCTTCTGTCGCAGTGAGTCCACGGACAGGTCTTTAAGGGACGAGGTGGTGAAGGAGAAGAGGAGGGAGAGAGAGAGAATGAACATGAACGTGAACGTTCGTTCACAGAGAGAGAGAGAGAGAGAGAGAGAGAGAGAGAGAGAGAGAGATTTCGCGCTCGAACCCCTCCCAAAAATAAATGATAGTTATGATAGATAAATAATAGTGTGGATCCCAACCCTTGACCATTGTCAGCGCACTACATTACACTATACGCTGCACTGCACTTCACTACACTGCACTTCACTACACTGCACTGCATTACACTGTATTGCACTACAATCCATCACATTACACTGCACTGTGTTACAACAGCACTACGCTATACTATATTGCAGTGCACTGCTTCACACTGCACTACACTACACTACACTACACAATACTAGAGCACGATGGAGTCTGATGAAGTGTAGTATATTGTAGCAGAGTTCAAGGCAGTGTGACACAGTATTGCATTACAAAACATAATGCAGTTTGAAGTGACATCCGTTATGTCAATATCGTGATGAATCAACATAGTTGTTTCGGCACTTCCATTGTGCACAAGACAATAAATCATCATCTACCTTTTGAAAACTGAAATCAGCCAAAAGCTACAGAGGAAGCGAAATCTTGACAAAAGCAAAATGTTTTGCGAAAGGACGGGTTATGGTATTTATTTACTTATTTATTTACTTATTTACATATCTATTTATTTATCTACTTATCAATTTATATATCTATCTATCTCTGTATATTTATATATTTATTGATTTATTTCTTATATTTATTGATATATTTGTTTATATATTTATATGTATATATGTATTTGTTTATATAGTTATGTATGTATACATATTTGTTAATTTATTTATTTATTCATTCATTCATTCATTCACTTATTTATTTATTTACTTGATTGACACCAATGATTCGAGATACTTTCAAGTCCACTTCCAGCACGACAGCGCATTGGCCGAGCACTTCAGGCTTTGGCATCCTGTGCCGGTGACGCATGCGTGCTGGCTAGGTGTGAGATAGATCAAGAAGGTCGTTTGTAAACACCGTGCTCCTCTGAGGCACGCTTCCTCTGACTCTTCAGGGATTTTACACCGGTAATAGACTTAGTATATGGGAACTGCGGTTTGTGGAGAGAGAAGTTAGGGTGTTTTGGCGTTGTGTGTGTGTGTGTGTGTGTGTGTGTGTGTGTGTAGAAGCCTAGTCTTGTCTGTCTGTTGATGTGTTCGTCCGTCTGTCTGTGCAGCCCCCCCTGCCCCCCCTCCTCTCTGTCTTTCTCTCTCTCTCTCTCTCTCTCTCTCTGCTCTCTCTGTGTCTCTCTCCTCTCATTTCTGCCTCTGTCTCTGTCTCTGTCTCTGTCTCTGTCTCTCTCTCTCTCTCTCTCTCTCTCTCTCTCTCTCTCTCTCTGTGGATTTTGCACTAATAGAAATTGGCAGTTCCGGAGCAACGTTTCGGTGATTGTTTTTTTGTTTGTTTGTTTGTTTTTTGTTTTTTTGTTGTTTTTTTTGTTGCTGTTTCTCTTTGCCTATGTCATTTTCATCTTCCTGTTGGTCTGTCTGTTTGTATCTGCCTGTCTCTGTCTCTGTCTGTCTATCTGTCTGTGTGTCTGTCTGTGTGTCAGTCTGTCTGTGTGTCTGTCTGTCTCTCTCTCTCTCTTAATGGCTGGGTGGAAATAAAGCGCACTGTTCTTTTATGCTCACATCATCACTCCTGACAAGAAAACGTTCATTTCGTTTTGCATCTCTCTCTCCTCTCCTCTCTCTCTTTCCTCTCTCTCTCTCTCTCTCTCCTCTCTCTCTCCTCTCCTCTCTCTCTCTTTCCCCCCTCCTCTCTCTCTCCTCTCCTCTCTCTCTCCCCCTCTCTCTCTCTCCTCTCTCTCTCTTCTATCTCCTCTCTCTCCTCTCTGTCTCTCTCTCTCTCCTCTCTCTCTCTCCTCTCCTCTCTCTCTTTCCTCTCTCTCTCTCTCTCTCCCTCTCTCTTCTCTCCCCCTCCTTTCCTCCTCCCCCTCTTCCTTTCCTTGTCTCCCTTATCACCCCCATCTCTCCGCCCCTTCCTCTGTTGTATCCCGTTTGTTTCTGTGAGGATTTTACACTGACAGGATTCTAACATCCCCTGGCTTTGCCGTGTCGTAGACATCAATTCTGTTTGTCTGTTTCTCTGCCTTTCTGTCTGTCCGCCTTTGTCCGTTCGTCCGTCTGTCTGTCTGTCTGTCTGTGTTTATGGACGGCACTCCCTCAGGTTTCCTTTTCTATGGGTATTTTTACTGTGATAATAGGATAGGATTCGTCAGTTCTTAGTGTTGTGTGGATATGAACTTTGTTTGATCTGCATGTGTCTGTCGCCCCTTTCTGTCGGTCTGTGTATCTGTTTCTGTCTGTCTGTCTGTCTTTCTGTCTTGTCTGTTCATGCACTGTGTGTAAATGCAAGCGTACCTTGATATTGCTACCCTCAAAACAAAAACAAAAAAAGACAAAAAAAAAAAAGACAATCGTTCCATTATAATACCGAAAGAATTGTTCTAACCCTCAGTGACGTATTTCTTTTCACCGGAAACCAACGTTCATCCTCAGTCCTGAAATGGCCCCTTCCGGTCGGCTGGGCTATGAGCATCCTGATTTGGTTTGAGGTTCGTTCAGTATAGAACACAGCCACTTATACAGAGATGGTCAGAATGAAATACCGAGTTGATCATCAACGTGATGACACATCAGGGTACAACTGCATTGTACTGACATCATCCCCTCTTTTATTACCTCTTTTTGAAAAAGAAAAAAATCATGAACTGAGCAAAAGATAAATTGACATAGTTTAAAAGATAAGAATCAAATAAGCATAGTTGATTTTGATTCTTTATAAACAAACATGCAACGTAACTTAATATGATTATAATATCAGTCGTGTCCGACTATGACCATCAGAGCAGCAGAGGCGGCGACAGCTGTTCCGATATCTGGGCTAGAATTTGATTAGAGTGGAGAGTGTCTTGCCCACGTTACATCCCCACTCTCTCGACCAAGAGGGTTTTAGGACAGTCGGCGTTAGGATGGTTCCCTAAGGCCATAATTATAGCCCACAATACTACAGCACTAAGAGCCAGTGCAATATTGCCTACATTTCAGAGTCACGGTCCTTTACAAAAGATTAAGCTGTAAATGACTTCCTACTGCAGTGGAGAAACCATTGATCAGACAGCCATGTTGGCTCAATTGTAAGCTAACGTAACTTACGAAGACATAACAAAAAGACGACAAAAGAGCAGAAGGGAAGGAATGGTTAAAACATCAGTGTCAGTGTTGTAACAAAGAGAGACACCATTCTCTTTCGTCGGTACATTTAGTGTGAACTGGTCAAGGATCCATTCTCTTTCGTCGGGACATTTAGTGTGAACTGGTCAAGGATCCTCTTTTAGTCGCCATTGCTGTTCTCGGAAGACGTAATTCGGTTGTGTCTTACAACTTTTTTTTTGTTTTGTTATAGCTTCACACACTGAGGGCCCCGGACGATCCTTATTGATCTGGGTCATCTGTCTCATCGACAGAATGCAGGAGGCAGAATAATATAAAGGAGTGGGAAACAGAGATAACTCCCAGCCATACCCTGTCCATGAAGCCACAAGCCCCTTCATAAACCGTCGTCAGAACTACCTCAATAACAGTGATGATGATGATGATGATGGTTATCATGCACTACAATACATTACCCCCCCCCCTCTCTCTCTCTCTCTCCCTCTCTCTCTCTCTGCTCTCAGCTCTCGGAACTCCCCCATCACACGCAACGTCACGCACGCTTGCACGCATGCGCACATACATGCACACACATGCACATACCACACACAGAGCACCTTGTGTTTCGTTCAGCCAGTTCTCTCTGTTATTGTCTACTACAGTCCAACACAGAGATGGCTGTGTGGAACAAACCATGCAGTGTGTGTTCTTCCTGCCGCTCTTGGTGCTGTCAGCCTGTCACTGCAATCAGTCAGACTTCTGTCAAACCACTTAATCCGTGGATGTGTCCTACCGAATGATGATAATCAGAGAATCAGTGTTATTGCTCTCAGATCATGGACCACATTCATCATCATCATCATCATCCTCGAAGTCGTCGTCGTCGTCTTCATCATCATCGTCGTCGTTGTCGTGTTCGTCGCCTCCATCGTCATCATCGTCGTAATCATCAACGTCGATGTGATCATCGTCAACATCGCCATCGTCATCGTCATCATCACCATCACCATCATCATCATCATCATCACGAAAATGAAAATATTAATAATGGCAGCAACAACATATACAAGCAAACAGCTTCTTTTTGTTTCCCTTTGTCTGTTTTTTAGATTTTATTTCTATTTTTATTTATTTATTTCAATTTATCATTATATATATATTTTTGTTTTGCCTGGTTGCTGGGTTGCCAGAAGCAAGCGCAGGATGGAAATATCAAAGCTGTGGAACTGGCAGAAAAAAGAAAAAGAAGAACAAAAAAAGGAAAAAAAGGAAAAGGAAATGTCATCTATAAAGCTTTTGGGAGGCTGAAAAGCGTCTTCCATGACGGCGCATACCTCGACGGGAAAATTGTGTTTACTCCTGTGGAAATGCTTGCGTGACTTATTCAGATGAAAATTGAATGTTGTTTTCTTTCGTTCCTGTTCAATGGTTAAACGCCGTTTGCCGTGCAATTATTGCAAGTGGGCGCTTTAGTCAGAATCTTGCTGCCAATGCAATCTGAAAAAAAAGAAGAAGAAAAAAAGAGTTATTCTTCCTGGTTCTTTGTCGTTGTCGTTACCGTCGTTATTGTCATCATAAAAATCGTCGTCATTATCATCATCATCAAAAGAGTGTGCAGGAGAAACGAGTGCATTTTTTGGGTGCCATTGATTCTTCTTTGTCGTTATGTCATCAGAGTCTGACATGTGCGTTGTGTTTATGCGCACGTCAGGCAATTGAGTTTTTCAAGGAGGGAGAGGGAGAGAGATAGAGACAGAGAGATAAGAGTCAGATCGAGGGGACAGCCACTGAGAGAGAGAGAGAGGGGGGGGGGAGAGGGAGAGGGAGAGAGAGAGAACACTGAACACACTGAAATGTTTAATGTCATTAGCTGAAAAACTCTAGTGACATAGTAGAGAGAGAGGGGGGGGGGATGGAAAGTGAGAGAGTGAATGAGACAGAGAGACAGACAGACAGACAGAAACAGAGACGGACATAGAGAGAGACAGAGACAGACAGACAGCTGTTAGGAACTTTAAGATAGCTGAAGAAATCAACACAGGGGTCGATTGATGATTGGCGGTGGTTTGTATTTGTATTTTTACTAGTATTTCTTTTTATCACAACAGATTTCTCTGTGTGAAATTCGGTCTGCTCTCCCCAGGGAGAGCGCGTCGCTATACTACAGCGCCACCTTTTTTTTTCCTGCGTGCAGGAATCTGTTTATTCGTTTTTCCTATCGAAGTGGATTTTCCTACAGAATTTTGCCAGGAACAACCCTTTTGTTGCCGTGGGTTCTTTACGTGCGCTAAGTGCATGCTGCACACGGGACCTCGGTTTATCGTCTCATCCGAACGACTAGCGTCCAGACCACCACTCAAGGTCTAGTGGATGGGGAGAAAATATCGGCGGCTGACCTGTGATTCGAACCAGCGCGCTCAGATTCTCTCGCTTCCTCGGCGGACGCGTTACCTCTAGGCCATCACTCCACTGGTGGTTGGAGGGGAGGTTGCAGTGTGTGTTGTTGTTGGGGGAGGAGGAGGAGGAGGAGGAGGGGAGCAGGGAATGGCACAGAAGGCATTGGTCAGAAAGGGGAGGGGATGGAAGAGGGGGTGAGGGGGAGATGGCACAGAAGGCATTGGTCAGAAAGGGGAGGGGGTGGAAGAGGGGGAGGGTGTGAGGGGGAGATGGCACAGAAGGCATTGGTCAGAAAGGGGAGGGGGTGGAAGAGGGGGATGGTGTGAGGGGGAGATTGCACAGAAGGCATTGGTCAGAAAGGGGAGGGTTGGAAGAGGGTGTGAGGGGGGGGGTGGCACAGAAGGCAGTGGTCAGAAAGGGGAGGGGGTGGAAGAGGGGTGAGGGGGGATGGCACAGAAGGCATTGGTCAGAAAGGGGAGGGGATGGAAGAGGGGGTGAGGGGGAGATGGCACAGAAGGCATTGGTCAGAAAGGGGAGGGTTGGAAGAGGGGTGAGGGGGTGGGGGGGTGGGGTGGCACAGAAGGCATTGGTCAGAAAGGGGAGGGGGTGGAAGAGGGGGTGAGTGGGGGATGGCACAGAAGGCATTGGTCAGAAAGGGGAGGGGGTGGAAGAGGGGGTGAGGGGGAGATGGCACAGAAGGCAGTGGTCAGAAAGGGGAGGGGGTGGAAGAGGGGGTGAGGGGGAGATGGCACAGAAGGCAGTGGTCAGAAAGGGGAGGGGGTGGAAGAGGGGGTGAGGGGGAGATGGCACAGAAGGCATTGGTCAGAAAGGGGAGGGGTGGAAGAAGGGGTGAGGGGGGGATGGCACAGAAGGCATTGGTCAGAAAGGGGAGGGGGTGGAAGAGGGGTGAGGGGGGATGGCACAATAGGCATTGGTCAGAAAGGGGAGGGGAGGGGGAGGGGGGATGGCACAATAGGCATTGGTCAGAAAGGGGAGGGGAGGGTGAGGGGGGATGGCACAATAGGCATTGGTCAGAAAGGGGAGGGGAGGGGAGGGGGGATGGCACAATAGGCATTGGTCAGAAAGCGGGTGGTGATGTTTCATTTTTCTTTGGTGCAGAATGCCTGCTGCCTGCCATGAGATCTTTATCAGATTGTTTCGGTTTCCACATCTCTCTCTCTCTCTCTCTCTCTCTCTCTCTCTCTCTCTCTGTGTGTGTGTGTGTGTGTGTGTGTGTGTGTGTGTGTGTGTGTGTGTGTGTGTGTGTCTGTCTGTCTGTCTGTCTCTGTCTGTGTCTGATTGTCTCTCTGTCACTACCTCTGAATCTGTCTCTCTTTCCCTCTTTGTCTTTATCTCTCTCTGTCTCTGTCTCTCTGTTGTGTCTCAGTCTCTCTCTGTTGTGTCTTTGTCTCTGTCTGTCTGTCTCCTGTCTAATATGACTAAAGAGTGAAAAGACTTGAACCCAATGAAAGAAGAAAAATCTATCTATAGCCTGTCTGTATGTCTGTCAGTCTCTCATCTCTTGGCCTGTGCCCCACTGAATCTGCAATGCATACATGGAAGACACAGAAAGACAAACACACCATAGATAGATTGATAATAGGCAGATAGATACTATTGAAAAAAGGCAATACGCACACAGAAGGAAGTAAACGTGTATGTACATGTTATTATTTTTTTTAAAGCAACAACAGCAGAGCCACGACCTTACGCACGTCAGACATGTTGTCCATTACTCTTCCCAACCACTACACAACCTTCCCAGCAATCCAGACACTTTTGACGGGTTCGTTCCACCGTACAACTAAGTTGCTATGGTGATGGTTCGTCGTTTTTGTCGATGGGAAACAGGTGGGGTGTGGGCAGGGGAGGGGTGGTGTACGGGAGGTGGGGGAGGCAGTATTTGTGGTCAGAAAGGGGGGAGAAGAAGGTTGGGGTGAGAGGGAAAGTGGGTGGATGTTTAGAGTTTAGTAGGTCAGAAGGTTTGTTTCCTTTCTTTTTTTCTTTTTTTTTCTCCTTTTTGTTCTATTCAGGGTGTGAACCTACCTGCCTCCGCTTCACACATCCACCAGACGTCTTCCAACAGGTGGGGTGTGGGCAGGGGAGGGGGGAGGGGTATAGGGAAGGTGGAGGGAGGGGGGGAGGCAGTGCTTGTGGTCAGAAAGGGAGAGAGGCAGGGTTATGGGAGAGAGGGGAAAGGGGATGGATGGAGGTGTAGAGGTGAATAGGTCAGAAGGTTTGTTTCCTTTTTTCTTTTCTCTCTTATTTTCTCTATTCTGATTGGGAATATTCCTGCATTCAATACAGGCATCCCCCAGAGTCTTGCAGCACACAGCTGCAGCAACAGCAGTGAGTCCTTCCCAAGGACATGCACTGTCAGCTAACTCACATCAAATGGCAGCCAACCGCAAAAGGGGCCATTTCAGGGCCGATAACCCCCTCAGTTCTTAAAACCTGTCAAAGGGAACCCCGAGTAATGGTAAAAGATCAATAAAAAAAAAAAAAAAAAGTTGAAAAGATCAGTTCACTCACGCCTGGCTCAGTCCACGTAAAAAAAAAGAAAGAAAAGTATTTAAAAACAAAAACAAAAACAAAAAAACTTTACAAGAAAGACGAGTCATCCACGTTTGGTTCAGTCCATTCAAAATCAAAATTAAGTTGAAAATACTGATTTCCATCAGGAAGTGGACATCCCGGAGCAGGATCTGCATGGAACTAGCAGTAAAATAGTTGTGTTTGATACAATGCAGATTCCAGCTGTCAGTCAGAAGATGCTTGAGAGCTGGTGGTTTGGGGTTAAATGATGATGATGATGGTGGTGATGATGATGATGGTGGTGGTGGTGGTGGTGGTGGTTGATGATGATGGTGGTGGTGATGGTGGTGGTGGTGGCTGATGATGATGATGATGGCTGATGATGATGATGATGGTGGTGGTGGAGATAATGATGATGGTGCGTCAGCAGCGTCTATATTAGTCAACTGTGGGTGGTCGGAGGGAGGTTAGAGGGTGGTCCCATCCAGTGACAAGGTGTGGACAGGTGTTCAAACCTTCTCTGCTCAGTGGCCGGCTGTCGCAGTGTGTGTCTGTGTGCTTTGTTTCTTTGTCGGCGTGTTTTAGACGCGTTCTGTGGCTGTGAGACTGATTCTGTCAGTTTGCTGGTTTGTTTGTTTCTTTGTTGCTCTTTAATTCTCTCTGTCTCCGTCTCTGTCTCTGTCTCTTTGTCTCTCTCTGTCTGTCTCTGTCTGTCCGTCCGTCTCTCTCTCTCTCTCTCTCTCTCTCTCTCTCTCTGATTTCTCCAATTATGTGTATTGATACTGTGGTTGGATAGTTATTTTCATTTTGATGAATATTATGCATGTTGTTCATTTACCCTTCCACAGTGGACTTAGGCCTATTCATGAATAAATCGTCTGAATCTCTCAGTCTTTCACTCTCTCTGTCTGTCTGTCTGTGTCAATCTGTCTGTCTGTCTGTCTCTTTCTCTCTCTATTTTCTATGTCTGTCTCCATCTTGTTTTCTTTTTTTTTGCTCCCAGGATCTCTCTTCTGTCTCTCCGTCGCCTTCTCTCTCACCCCAGCCTCACTCACTAACCTCTCCCACTCCTCGTCTCTCCCTCGCCCTCTCCAGCACCCTCTCCCTCTCTCTCCCCCCTCCCCCTACATCTGCTCAGTGTTTGCAGAGCTCTCTAGGCTCCATGTTGCCAAGGCTGCCAGCCAATGAGAGTGCAGACTGCTGGCGGACCCCGCTCTGACTTTGGGAAACACCACTACACCAGGCTGTCAGCGTCTCTCGCTTTATCTTCCGTCTTCTGACTGGCTGAGGCTGGACGAGGGAAACGGGCTCCTGAAAAAGAGAGACAGAGATAATTGAATTTAACTGGATTGAACAAAAGAAAAAAATTCTGGGGTAACAGGGTTAGCAAGACCCGGTGAGGCGTCTTTTTTTCGTTGTTGTTTTTCACCCAGCCACCGAAAGGGAAAAATAATTCTATCAAAACAGTGTGTATATTATACATCACGAATACATGGAGAGAGAGAGACAGACAGACAGACAGACAGACAGACAGACAGACAGAGACAGAGAAGACAAGACAAGACAAGACAAATTCTTCATTTTCGAGGATAATAGATAAGTACTGGCACGCTTCTTTCACATCCACAGAGAGAGAGAGAGGAGAAATTATTTATGAGGATAATAGATAAGCACTGGCACACTTTTTTACATCAACATACACACACACACACACACACACACACACACACACACACACACACAGAGAGAGAGAGAGAGAGAGAGAGAAATAGAAAGAGAGAGAGAAAGAGAGAGAGAGAGAGAGATGAAAACGGAACATTTCAGAGAGCGAGAGACAGAGATGAAGAAAGGAAGAAAGTATTTGGCAGAAATACAGAAGGATAGAAATAGACAAACAGGGACAGGAAAAGACAGGTTATATCCTCTCTCTCTCTCTCTCTCTCTCTCCCTCTCTCTCTCAACCTCCCCTCTCTTCACTCATTGTCTGTCTCTTTCCTCTTTCCACCCTCTCTTCCTCTCTTTCTTCCTTTCTGTCTCCCTCCCTTCCCCCCTCCCTCCCCCCTCTCTCCACTTCCACCTCTCTCTCTCTCTCTCTCTCCCCACACCTCTCTCTCTAACCCTTCTCCACACCCTCACCGCCCCCCCCTCCTCTCTCTCTTTCTGTCTCTCCTCCACCCCCTTTTCTCTATTTGTGACTCTTCTCTCTCTTCCGCTCTCCCTCCTCTCTTATCCATCCACCGCTCCCACACCCTTGTTCCCCCACCCACCCCTCCACACCATTCTCACGTCCCGTCTCTCTCTCTGTCTCTCCGTCGTTATGACCTCGTGCTTTCCTCCACGTTCTCTCTCTCTCTACACACTTTCCCCTCCCTTTTCTTCTCTCTCCCTTCCCCTGTCTCTCCTGCCACCTCGCTCTTTTCTTTAACCTCAATACCTATCGCCTTTGATCGGGTTCAGCGCCGTCAGAAGTTGGCAGGCCTGTGTTCAACTGGTTTGGTTCCAGACACTTCGTTGATAAATGCACACGCGTTGTTGTCGTTAATCTTCACTTCATTTCTCTCTCTCTCTCTCTCTCTCTCTCTCTCTCTCTCTCTCTCTCCGAAAGACAGACAGACAGACAGACACAGAGACAGGGAGACAGACAGAGATAGTCATACATATATTATGTAACTACATATTCAGAGAGAGACATAATACGTGTATATACATATATCTGTATTTGGAGGGAGGGAGAGAGAGAGAGAGATTAGGGAGGGGGGCAGAGATAGAGGAAGGAGGGCGGGGTATGAAATTGCTGGACTGATAAATGTGCACACTCTGCAGTAATAAGTCAAGCTCTTTCTTGCAGTGTTCAATTGCTATAAAGGAGTGTCTAAGGGGAAGATGGAGAGAGGGAGAGAGAGGGGGGAGGGAAAGAGAGAGAGAGGGGGGAGAGAGAGAGAGAGGGAAAGAGAGAGAGAGGAGGGAAAGAACAAGAACAAGAACAAAACTTTTATCTCCTCCGGCCCCTAGAAAGAGGTCAAAAGTACACAATATGGTGATCACGCAGCGACAACAAAATGTAAAATACGTACTCACTTAAACCCATAGAACAAAAATGCTTCTTGTGCATCGTAAATTAATTTTAACTTTCATCATTGTTGTCACAGAATTCCTGTCGTATCTTCATGGCATTAAATATATAAACGCAGGGTTTACGAATGCTGTAAACAGAACCATTCTTCAGCAAGTGAACATACGATTGACCTTCAGAGTTCAGATGTTTTTGCCGCAG
>NC_134896.1:46593048-46595548 GCF_041734735.1 Babylonia areolata
CTGAATAAGGAAATGAACGAACGAACGAAAGTAAGAACAGGTGAACATTAACACTCACTCTTCAGTCATCACAACCTTGGGCGCCGCCCCCATCAACAGCGGAATAATCAGTTGGTTTTCTAGAAAATGGGGCATGTGGGAGGTTTGATCATAGCAGGCGTCACACACCCGATGCCTGTAGGGAGCATGTAAACGGACATCAGTTGCTACAGAAACAAGGGACTTATTTTAATGGACAATATCGATTGATTTCCTGCGGACTCGGCCTTCAGTCCAAAACCAGTTTCGTCCATTTCGTGAAATTGAGGACCCGTGATTTTGCTGAAGAAGGTGCGAAGTTTTCTGTCTTCTGTCGGTCTGTCTGTCTGTCTGTCGGTCTGTCTGTCGGTCTGTCTGTCTGTCTTTGTTTCTCAACACCTGCAGGTTCTGTGTCTTTCTGTCGCCGTCTCTGTCTCTCTCTTTCACTCTCTCTCTCCCTCTCTCTCTTTGACTCTCTCTCTCTCTCTCTCATTCTCTCTCTCTCTCTCATTCACTCTTTCTCTCCACCTCTCTCTCTTTCACTCTCTCTCTTTCTCTGTTTCTCCCTACTTTTTGTCTCTTTCTGTCTCTGTCTCTATGTCTTTGTCTCTTTTTCGCTCTCCCAGTGTGTGTGTGTGTGTGTCTGTGTCTGTGTGTCTGTCTGCGCGCGCGCACAAGCGCGTCTCTGTGTGTGTGTGTGGGGGGGGGGGGGGTGCGGGGGGGTCTGTGTGGGTCTGTGTGTCTGTCTGACTGTCTGTCTATCTGTCATTGTCTCTATATCTCTACAGATATCTGTATCAATCTGTGTGTTAAGATTTTATCAAGTTTATTGAACCATTCAGGGACAAAAGGACTCCTGCGCGTGTAAACCAGTCCTAAAACAGTTGTTTCGTGTCAAACGTTTCGTGTCATCTGATGGACACGTGGATGGAGAAATAGCAGTTCCAGAACATGAGACTGGTTAATCTGATCGAATGCTTGTGGGTCTGCTCGTGTGCGGCCATCGTGCACACTTACTTGATTTCCGAAGTGATGTTGTTCAAATTGGACAACCAGTTTTAATGCCTTCATTGGTAGAGGCGACGATGGAATAGATTTGTTGCCATATCTAAGAACAGTGGTTGAGAGAAATTTCGAAACGATGCTGTTGCCGCTTGCGCGGAGAAAATTTATTTGGGGATAAAGATCAAAGTCAGGAAGACTTTGAACACTTGGGTGATTTATTTTGTATGCACTCATGCACATGAAACAGACGCACGTTATCCACACCTGTTGTCGTTGGCAATACTCTCACAAATGACTTGTATCTAATTAGTGGTATTAAATGTTATTGACTATGTATCTCGCTCGTACTCTCTGTCACACACACACAGAGACATAGACACACACACACACACACACACACACACACACACACACACACACACACACACACACACACACACACTTTATTATGCTATGGTGATGATAGCATCAGAAGGTATGGTCCAGCATTCCTTCATACCATGTTTTGATTTTCAAGGTTGCATGAACGTGTTTCCGGTCCACTGGGGAGGTGGTCAGGTTTTCATGTTTGTGATCTGTTTCTTAAGTAGATGCCGAGCGGTTAAAGCGTTGGACTTTCAATCTGAGGGCTCCAGGTTCGAATCTCAGAAACGGCGCTTGGTGGGCAAAGGGTGGAGATTTTCCCATCTCCCAGGTCAACTTATGTGCAGACCTGCTTGTGCCTGAATCCCCTTCGTGTGTATTTGCACTCAGAAGAACAAAAACGCACGTTAAAGATCCTTTAATCCATGTCAGCATACGGTGGGTTATGGAAACAAAAACATATCCAGCATGCACACCCCCGAAAACGGAGTATGGCTGCCTACATGGCGGGGTAATTAACAAAAAGGTCATACACGTAAAATCGTTCATGGCTGTCTGATTGTGTATGCGTGCGTGCCTGAAATCAGATTGAATGTCACAGGAAACGAATGATGAGCGTCCAATGGCAGCCGTTCAGTCGGCTCTACCCAGGTAGGCAGCCTGTTGAGCACATAGCCCCGTCTTTGTAAAGCGCTTAGAGCTTGGTCTACAACCGAGGATAGGCGCTACATAAGTATCCATGCCATTCATATGGATTAGTCCGCACGCTTTGACACCTTTCTTGAACTGAAACTGAAACCATCCCCAAACTGCCCTGGATGTACGTGCATTTTTTGCAGATTTGCCTCAGGTGGATAAACACAGAGCGGTACACGTTAATCCCATCAGTTCCACTCTAATGGATCCTTATGGACATGGGAAGAAAGCGATGCCGGTCTCTGACCAGCAGAATCGATGTCAGCCATCATTCCCTCATCCCTGTGGCTCAGTGTGACAGAAAACAAACCCTTTGGGAGGAGATTGGAAAATGCCAGGGGCTCTTCCGAGGCTTCCACATTCCATTAGGTTGTGGCGTGTAGCTATCAATCTGTGAACACTCACTTTGTCATACATC
>NC_134896.1:46603048-46640548 GCF_041734735.1 Babylonia areolata
CATTCGGTTTGATACTTATATGTTATCATTTCCTTTTTGTAATATTTTTCTCTTCGACTTCGTTAGTTCCTGTCTGAAATAGTTACTGAGGTAATTACTATGTGACACTTTTCCATTTTGCTGTGATACATTATATGTACTACTTTTTTTTCTGGCGGAAACGTATGTTTTGATTATTACTTTTTGTAATACTTATATTTTTCTTGCCCGGGACATTTTCTTGGATATTTTTGTTTTGTCGTAATATTTCATATCCGAGATATGTTCTGTGGTGTGTTTTTTTGTGATTCTTTTCTGTGTTAGACATTCAATCTGATATTTCTTCTTTTCATCTTTTTCTTGTTCTTCTTGTCGTTATTAATATTACTACATCATTATTGTATGTGATTTTACTTGTCTAATGCATTTATCCATATTTCATGATTATGTGATACCTTGCTTTCGTTCTGCGACATGAGCTTCGATATATATATACATATATATATATATATATATATATATATATATATATATATATATATAATTATGTGACGCGTTCTTTCTTGTTTGAAAGTTTTTGCTTTTATACTTTTATACTTATTGATATTTATTTCATGAGCTGTAGTCACACTCATTCAGTGACTCATGTACACATGTGGTAATCATGTAGTGTTTTGGAATGTTCTTCTCAGCTCAGTTCGCAAAAGGCAGGTCTGTATAATTATAATTAAGTGATATGGGAAGCCTTTCTATGTATGTGGAGACGGACAATTTAAAGACACTTGCTGAGTGAGAACGACAACCCAAGTACCAAAGTCCATAGCTGTTTATTCATTTATTCATGTAAATACTTATATTCTATTCAGTAAAGCACTGTTTATGTAGAAGAGAAAATTATGAAATCTAAACAAATGCAAAATAAGAAAATAACGAAAAAATCAACAAACTCTTTTTTGTTTGAGAGTGTGTAGGTACATAGACCTTGGGTAAAAAAAACAACAACAAAAAAACAAAACAACAAAACAACAACAACAACAACATACAAGAAACGAAGAATCCAAAAAATCGAAGAATACGTATTGTATATGAATGCGTATTTTGCTTGGAAAAAAAACACACAAAAAAAACACATAGAATCAAAGCGAATCAGCTATTTTCCATTTACTGTTCGAACCCTGATGAAAGGATATAACTGAGATTTTTCAGTTCCTTTCAGAATTCAAGTCAGAGTAAAAGTGCTGACGGGAAGATATAAAGCACACACTGTGCTCCATTTGACTGATACACCTCTGATGGGGATTCCTGACCAACACTCAACCTTTTTGTGTCTCTGGGGGTTGATTAACTCCGCGTCCTATTATGAAACGAAACGAAACGGGGTTTTTTTTGTTTTAATTCAAAAGGGTAATAGAATAAGTCTGACAAATTATGTTTACAACAACAAAACAAAAACGGCAAAAAAAATGATAACAGCAATTTATTGAAAAAAAAAAGAAAAAAAGAAAGAAAGAAGATAAACATCCACAGGTCATATTCCGCACACAGGAAGGAAGCAGAGAGACTGAGAGAGAGAGAGGGAGAGAGAGAGAGAGAGGGGGGATGAATGAATGAATTTACTTTGTGAGAGAAGTGGAATAAGCGAGGCATACTTTTTTTTCATCCGGTTCTCAGGGCCAAGAAATTAGACATGCAAGCAAAATTCAAACAAACAACAACAACGACAATAATAATGATAATAATGATGATGATGATAATAATAATAATAATAATAATAATAGATAGATAGATAGATATTGCTGCTGCTGCTGCTGATGATAATAATAGTAATACTAATAATAGATAGATAGATAGATAGATAGACAGACAGACAGATAGATAGATAAAGATAATAAAACAGAACAGAGAGAGAACAAAATAATATCATAGTAAGAAAAAAACAAATGCAAATACTAAAACGGAAACTTCACATACACACAAACGAATACACTTGCATATACATGAATATATAACCATCCTTAATTATAATAAAACATAGTAGTGCTTGGTATTTCTTTTTAACATCTCCTGTTCAAGAAGAATGGCATAGTCATTAAAGCTGGTTTACATCATTTATATATTTTTGAAAGAGTTTCTGAAGTTGATACTACTGGTTATCTGCTTTAGAAAGGACAGCAAAATATTCCAGTATGAACCACCACTGCATAAAAGGCTTGACTCAATTCTAGGAAGAAGTATTGTAAGTTTATGAAAGTTTCTAGTACTGTTTGTTGGAAAGCTATCTACAATACCAGGGGGAGCTGCTCAGTTAACTACTGTGAGCCTTGTTGTATTCTTAGATACAGTGGAAGAATGTTCAATGATTTATAACCATCAATGGTTAATGAGCTGGATTTTAAGAGAGCTTGTTTAAGAGCACATTTATATAATCTGTTTAAGTGAGACAGGAGAAGAGAGGGCATGACTGACTCATTAATACTGAATGAGCATCAGCACACTTTTGGACATAGCGGTGTCAAATTTGAAAGATTCACAAGAAAATAATGAAAGTTCACTTTTTTTTTATAGTTTAGTTGTTTTTTTGCTTCTTCGTTTTGAAAATTTTCATGAATATAATTACATAGTTTAGTTGCTTTTTTTGGCGCTTTGTTTTGAAAGTTTTCATGAATATGATTACATAACCAACCACCAGATTATGAAAGACTTGGTTTACGTAAAGTAATGGTTGTAAAGGTGACTGTAAAGGGGAGAGCAATTTTATGCGAATATCCATACTCATGAAAAGTGAACGTGTTTACTAGAGAAGACAAAACATTATCATGGAATACTTTACGCATGGAGAGGCATTTGTTATACAAAAGCTTAGCCTTGAGAGGGGGGGGATATCTGCATGTTTATAGTCAGAATCTGATTTGTTAATAGTTGATTTAACAGGTCTTTTGTGGATGCTTGTCAGTGGTTTAGGCAGCTTTTTGCCGGCCGAGTCCTAAAGTGTAGAACCATTGGCAAGTAATGGATTGAAAAAAAAAGAACGAATGAAAACATGGTTCTCTTTCTTGAAAGTTATAGAAATTCTTTGATTTTATGAACTTGTATAGTTTTGAAGCACGATTTTTGGACACAATTTTTAGGTTTAGACCAAGATAGATCGGAAAGGAAAGAAAGGAAAGTTAGAAAGGAAAGGAGTACAGCTTTCCATGTAGTCTCAAACCTGAAGAGACCTCCACAGCAGCAGCAGCACTCACATCTGTCATTATATGATACTGAAAAGGAAGGCCCCAAATCCTGCAGCCAAGCAGACCCCACTCTCATGGTGATCAGTGTTTCCATTCTCCCTTCACATCCATGCGTCAAGACGTTCTTCGGTGTCAGCAGTTACATGGGGTCTGCTCTTGGGTACACGTAGTTGTCTCCACCCCAGGGTCTGTTTCCATGGCTAACAGCAATAGCTGTTTTCAGCTGGGGTCCTACCTTTGTTTGATCAGATCCAGCACCAGCGAACACAACCGACTTGACTCCACGACACTGCAGGTTTTCTGTGGTGAGTGGCCTCATGGCGACCTAACAATGTCAGTTTCCCGTGGACTTCTGTAGCTGGCACTGTGTATGTGGGATTCTGGAAGAGCGGCGTGAAGATGGTGCCTCTGAAATGGTGCACTGCAACACGGACAGTGACATTCATCAACTGGATGGAAACTTCGGAGGTGTTTTGTTTGTTTCTGTCTTCCATCAAAGAATAACGTCCTAAAATGCTGCAGCTGATCAAACAGTTCCCGTCCATAAACAACCATTTATCTTTGTAGCAATCCAATAAAGATGATGGATTTGTTCTGATGTCCGATGTGATTGGAAGTCATCTTTCCGCATAGCACGAAGCGCGTGGATATTACATGCCAGGTTTATCTGATGCAAGGCAAATAATGTTGGGCTTTTATTGTTGTTTTTTTAAAATTTTATCAAAGCTTGCTGATATGTATTCATCTGACCTCGGACGTTCGGATTTCAATTTCAACGGCTGTCTCCCAATAACACAATCTGAGTGTTATTCTCCCAGTCCATTCATTCTTCTCTTCTTGCCGACATTGATTCCAACTCCGAGTGACGTGGTGAATGCACCCATGGCATCCTCCCAGGACTGCTGTGTGTTGAAGTGGTAACCAAGGAAAACATATGGATGTGTCGGGTTTTCCATTGATCAGGAACATGGGAACATGAAGGGCGGATATTAGCTTCCGCCGTTTTTCTGCAATGGATTTTTTTCTACTGTCTGTATTTACGAGTTTTGAAACTAAATAAGGTGTTATTTTGTATGGAACCCAAACGAGAAAGATTTGCTTGTCGTTCTTTTTGTACGCTCCAAGTGGATGTGCATTTATAGTGAATGTCATGTCGATTATAACTATATTACTATTTCCATTGAAAAGGCTTCCTGGTGTTTAAAGTAGTGTCTTTAAAGCGCGCGCGCTCACGTCTAACAATTCAAATTCAGTTTCTAAACACATAAGATTGTTGTCGTTCATGTGTTTGTGTTTGATAAAACAAATTCAGTTATTAAATGTGGTGTCTTTAAAGTGTTCAAATTAAAACAAGACAAATTCAATTATTCAGATGAAACGTCTTTAAAGTGTTCGTGTTTAACAATGCAAACTCAGTTATTTAAATATATTGCCTTTCAAGTGTTCACGAATAACAAGTCAAATTCAGTTATTGAAATGCACGGTCTGGACAGTGTTCATGTTCGATAAGACACATTCAATCATTTCAGCTTCGATTCTTTAAAATGTTCATGTTTGATATTAATAATAAAAATTCTTAAAAATATAATAATAATAATAATAATAATAATAATAAAATCAATTATTCATACGGTAATTATCTGGTCCGCAATACGCGCGGAAAAAACTTTTATATGCGCTGTTGTACATGAACATGAAGGTGAGGCTAGTGGCCACACCATGTTGCAAGCACCAGGTTCTCTGGCGGGACATTTCAGCTCCGACAGCAGGCTTTATGACTGAAAGCTAACAGGACGTTGATCTCTATTAGTCCCTGTGGAGTTGGAAAGAAAAGCCACATCAGAATGTATTTTTTAAATTAATACGAGGCGTGTTAATAGGCCTTAGAGTTCCCGTGGGAATTACAAGACGACCAGGTACGCTCACATTTTCCAGAAACCACGTTGTCAGCTGGTATGTTAGCCAGTATCATTCGCTGCATAAACATGTGTATAAAAATACATACATTGTATTGTAGTTATCTTTTTGTCACAACAGATTTCTCTGTGAAATTCGCGCTGCTCTCCCCAGGGAGAGCGCGTCGCTACACTACAGCGCCACCCATTTGTTTGTATTTTTCCTGCGTGCAGTTTTGTTTGTTTTTCCTATCGAAGTGGATTTGTCTACAGAATTTTGCCAGGAACAGCCCTTTTGTTGCCAAGGGTGCTTTTACGTACGCTAAGTGCATGCTGCACACGGGACTTCGGTTTATCGTCTCATCCGAATGACTAGCGTCTAGACTACCACTCAAGGTCAAGTGGAGGGGGAGAAAATATCGGCGGCTGAGCCGTGATTCGAACCAGCGCGCTCAGATTCTCTTGTTTCCAAGGCGGACGCGTTACCTCTAGGCCATCACTCCACATACATATATACATACATGTAAACACACATATTTATCTTTGCATTCAAAGGTTTTACCGAGTAACTATCCTTTACTTTCACCATTATATTTGGCTTAGTCAGCTACTTACGTCTCGATTTTTTTTTTTTTTAACATTTCAATCAATGATTTATATGAATGCCAACAGGAAAGAAATGTAATACAATTAAGATTTATATATGCAGTGTGTGAAACGATTTATTTTTTGTTTACCTCTTTGTTGATTTTTTTTATTTACTTTTTTTGACAATGGTCTCGACGTTTGGCTGAGGCCAGAAGTAACACTTCATGAAGTGTTCCTCATTTTTGTGGTGGAGGAAAAGTGCCCCAGCACTGTGTTTCTGCACAAGGCATTTATATCGCGCGGTTTTCTCTCCCCGCCTCGGACTATTTCATTGTTTCTTCATTTTTGCATACCCCTGTTGATCATGTGTAAAACATGGCTGTGTCTGTCACTCACGCACTCACTCTCTGTCTCTGTCTCTGTCTCTCCACCCTCCTCTCTATCTTTCTCTCCCGCTTCTCGCTGTCTAACTGTCTGTTTGTCTGTTGACGAGTACATCATCAAAACATACAGACAGACGACTACACGACTCATTGACTCTGTGTGTGTGTGTGTGTGTGTGTGTGTGTGTGTGTGTGCGTGCGTGTTTGTGCTTGTGTGTATGTGTGTGTGTGTATGTCTCTGTGTGTGTGTGTGTGTGTGTGTGTGTGCGTGTGTGTGTGTGTGTGTTTGTGTGTGTGTTTGTGTCTGTGTGTCTGTGTGCGCGCGTGCGTCACAAGATCATGACTTCATGCAGACAAAAGTGTGAAAGTGGGAAGGGAGGGAGTGGGGTGGGTGTGGGGGATAAAGAGGAAGTCTGCCAAGTATCTGGAACTCACAGGAAGAAAATCTGTATCTCCCTCCCTCTCTCCCTCCTTCCCTTCCTCCCTCCCTCCCTCCCTCCTTCCCTCCCTCCCTTCCTCCCTCTCTCCCTCCTTCCCTTCCTCCCTCCCTCCCTCCTCCTTGTTTCTCTCTTTGTTTCATTTATGTCCTGCTGCGCTATCACTTGGTTTTGTGTGTGTGTGTGTGTGTGTGTTTGTGTCTGTGCGTCTGTGTGCGTGTGTCTGTGCGTCTGTGTGTGTGTGTCTGTGTGTGTGTGTGCGTGCGTGCGTGCATGTGTGTGTTATGTGCGAGAATAAGGCAGGGAAAGTTTCTGTATGTGCGTGTGTATGTGTTTGTATGTCACTATGTGTAAGGGGGCGGAGATATGGAACATGACGTTTATTAGCATGTGTGTTTGTTTGTGTGTGTGTGTGTGCGCGCGCGCGCATTCGTGTTTGTGTATTTGTGGAGGGGGTTTTGGTGTGGGTGTATATGTGGGGGTGTTATGTATCATGTGTGTGTCAAGTGTGTGTAGCTGGATGAAGGTTTAAGTGTGTATTTCTGTATGTGTGACTCTCTCTCTCTCTCTCTCTCTCTCTCTCTCTGTGTGTGTGTGTGTGTGTGTGTGTGTGTGAGTAGGATGCGGACGTAGATGATGAGAGAATGAATATCTAGATTTGTAAGTGTGGTGCTGACCAAGTCATGGTAAAGTATATAATTGTGTGTGTGTGTGTGTGTGTCTGTGTCTGTGTCTGTGTCTGTGTGTTTGTGTGATTGGAAAGATATAATTGGAATGGGAAAAAATATTGGAAACACAAGTAAAAGATACAGAGGACAGTGACGACAGACAGACAAACAAACAGACAGACAGACAGCTTTGATGTCAGCCAGCGAGTTTCACAACATAACGACCCTACTTAGTCCTTCAAAACAGAAAGAGAAGGAACGTTCCAATCTCTCTCATGCCCCATACAATAAACGCACGACCACGACATTAACTGGATTAAGTGGCTTGTTTTCCGCATGAAACGTCAATGAAATGAAATAATCCCTGATATTATGGCCTATTTTTTTTATGAAACCTTTGGTTATGTGCAAACTTGAAAAAAAAAAGAAGAAATTCTGTCACGTATTGTTAGATCCACCCACGCACGCACCCACCCACCCACACACTCCCCTCTCTCTCTCTCTCTTCTCCATATCTTGCCCCTCTTTCTCTCTCTCTTTCCCTTCTCTGCATTCTCTCTCTTTTGGTCTGTCTCTGTCCCTCTCTCTCTCTTTTTCTATTTCTCTTTAGTTTCATCATTCCTGTTTTTTTCACGAAGAGAGTACAAAGACTCGAATTCACGCTCAGTTCCATTGCTACGTATGAAAAAAGCTTTTTGACTTGAACAGAAAACCTAGAGTTACCAGCAAATTCCATTCGCATAATCATACACAAGTATTTCCACTGCGTTAGTTTGCAGGTGATGATAAAAACTCGCTTGTCTTGGTGTCTTTAAAATGGCTGCATCATCGCTTGTTTTCAGTGATAATATCAAAGACCTCGGTGTGTGATACCTACCCTCCCCCACCCACCCCCTCCCCTATTAGACCAGAGAGATGATGTTAGGCCACGTGTTCGGCACATTCACTCACTCACTCACTCATTCACTCATAAAGCTTAATTCCAAACCGTCTATTTTAATGGAAGATGTTCTTGGACTTCATGAATGGAAGACATTTTCGAACTGTTATTTGTAAAAAAAATACATTTTAATGTAGTTAATCAAAAGACGGAAGGGGAAAATATGTATTACCAAAATATCAGCTTTTATATTGTGCCTTTTCTTTCTCCATCTCGCGTTTGCTTTTGTTTTGTTGTTGTTGCTGCTTTTCTTTTTTTCCTTTTTTTTTTCTTTCTTTCCGTTTTTGTTTGTTTGTTTGTTTGGGTTTTTTTGTTTTGTTTTTTGGTTGTTTTTTTTTGGGGGGGTGGGGTTTGGGGGGTGGGAAGGGGGTTGAGGGGGAAAGGGGGCTGGGGGGGAGGGGAGGTTGGGAGTTTTTCTCCTTTTAATGCATAATCAACTCTCCCAGAGAGCGAGGACAGCATGCAAGGTATGGTGCGTGAGGACAGTAATTGCTTGATGAATATTTATTGACGCGTTTCGTCAGAGGTGGTAATGACGCTTTCATTGCGCGTCTCTCGTGTTGTCCGCAGACCAGAAAAGAAAGAGACAACAACAACAACAACAAAACTAAATTCAAATAAACCAACCATCCAACCAAACAAAAAACGGGTGTTTTGAGCAAACAACGTTATGTTGTTGTTGTTGTTGTTTACATCAATGCCAGTATCACTGTGTCGGTTACGTGAATGTTTGTGCAAATGTTTCTTGGAGCACTTCGACGTATTGAAAACAAAGTGCTTGGTGGAGCAGCAGCTGAGATGTTAACAATGACAAAAACAACAACAGTGGAGTGATGGCCCAGAGGTAACACGGCCGCTTAGGAAGCGAGAGAATCTGAACGCACTGGTCCGATTCACACCGGCAGTCACCAGTAACTTGCCCCCCTCCATTAGACCTTGAGTGGTGGTCTGGACACTAGTCATTCGGATGAGACGATAAACCGAGGTCCCGTGTGCAGCATGCATGTTGCGCACGTAAAAGAACCAGTGGCAAAAAAGGGTTATCCCTGGCAAAATTCTGAAAAGAAATATATCCATTTCAATAGGAAAACAAATAAATTGCAGGCAGAAAAATGCGTGGCGCCGTCAGTGTAGTGACCCGCTCTCCCTTAGGAGAGCAGCCCGAATTTCACACAGAGAAATCTGTTGTGACAAAAAGAGTAATACAATACAATACAGTGTGACGATGGTTGTTGTTCTCACACCGCCATTATAACAGTAGGCAGTATGGCGGAATGGTGCCACTTGCATTGCTTGGTTCTAACTTACACGTGACTAAATGCCTACTTTAACCGACCTACGCCATTGGTCAGTTACATACTGCACACAGTTAGTAACAGATTACGACCATACTAGGCTCTTCCGTCCGAGCAATGCAACTTGCTCCTGGCAGGGCTCTAGGTTCGGCATGATGTTGTGTCCTTGGGGAAGCCATTTTACTTCCATTTTTCTCACTCCACCCAGACGTGCATTCTGTTTGGAAATGTTAAAACGATAGAAGAGGATTATACCCCCTCCACCCCCCCCCCCCTCCGCACTCCCTACTCCCCCCCCCCCCCCAGGCCACCCCCACCCCCACACCCATGCCAAGCCGTAGACACAGTGGATGTGAAATCACTTCCTTGATGGTTGTGAAAGGCTGTGGAAACATTAACTTTTTATTTGCTTTTAAACATTTGCATCATCAACAACTGCAAGAGCAGCCATAGCAAAAAGAACAGTCATCGTAGCGGAATTTGCCTGCGTGCCTAAATTGTGTGTTTTGCATTCAGAGGCTTTTGTTTATTTGTTGTTGTTGATTTCCAATTCAGGTTCTTTATTAGCCACTGAATCAACCAAGAAATGTGTTTTGGTTTTGCACCTCATTCACACATTAAATGCACACGAAAGTTGGTCAGCTTATTACGAGCATCGCGCGCTATTTTTTTTTTTTCTCTCTCCCTCTTCCGTAAGGACTGAAAATTGAAAATGCTCATCTGTATTGTGTGATTGATGATGTTCGTATCTTAAAACTACATATGTCGTGTCCTGTGACTGTTGTCTTTGGAATTCATAATTATCAAATCAATCGACCAAACTCTGCTGTCTGCTTCAAACAGTCAAAGCATAAAGTTATCTTTCGAACAATTCAAATTATCTGTTAGCAGAGGGGAAATAACGAATGATAAGTGAGTAACCCGTACATCCATTCTTTAAACATTGAGGGAAGAAAATTATAGTTTCGTGCCATTGGGATTTTCGTCTTAATTTTTTACCCTTTCCTATTAAAAGCTTGTTTTATGCGTTTCCTTTCCACCACACTGATGTATGCAGACAGACATACCTCGGTTAAGTCAACTTTATTTAAGAAAATGTCAACTTGTCCATACCTTACGTAAGTCAAACTCATACCTCGGTTAAAGTCAACTTTATTTTATGAAAATGTCGACTTGACCATACCTTACATAAGTCAAACACATACCTCGGTTAAAGGCAAGTTTATTTTATGAAAATGTCGACTTGACCATACCTTACATAAGTCAAACACATACCTCGGTTAAAGGCAAGTTTATATAAGAAAATGTCGACTTTCCATACCTTACGTGTCAAACTCATACCTCGGTTAAGTCAACTTTATTTAAGAAAATGTCGACTTGTCCATACCGTACATAAGTCAAACTCATACTTCGGTTAAGTCAACTTTATTTAAGACAATGTCGACTTGTCCATACCTTACATAAGTCAAACTTTTTTTTTTTTCGGATGGGGGGTAGGGGTAGTTCCCAGAGGGTCGCCTGCTTGCCGGAGACAACTGTACAGAGACGGACGGACAGACAGGTACTGTGACCAAAGTCGTGGCATGCTATGAGAGCGTTGCCAAGGAAACTGGAATCAGGGATTGTGGTTTTTCTTCCCACAAAGGACAAACAATCGTCCCTGCCCGGAGTGGTGGATTAGAGACAAAATGGAAAATGACATTAAAAGGATCTCCCGTGGGTCATGTTCCGGCAAAGTGCAGGCAAAAGCCTGTGGCTGAACGGGCACATGGAATGTCCCTCGCGTATTGAGAGGAAAGAAAAGGCAGGAACGAATTAGGTAATTTGTGTGAGTGGAATGGGTTCTTCTGATTAATACCATGTTATGAGTTGGTTTCTTCCAGTTTCTTTAGTGTCGTGTGTGTGTGTGTGTGTGTACACGCGCGCTTGTATGAACATGTTTAAGGATTTCGGCCACCCTGTCACACAAAGCACTTGGTATTGCGTGATGGCAAAGCTTAATTCTTTTTTCACGTCTCAAGCTGATCCTATCATGACGTCTGTGTGTGTGTGTGTGTGTGTGTGTGTGTGTGTGTGTGTGTGTGACAGGCAGACAGACACAGAAAGAGCGACACACACAGAGACAGAGAGACAGACACCAGACAGACAGACAGACAAAAATCATAGTCAAAGACAGGGACCAGACAGAGACAAAAAGAGACAGAGAGGCAGAGAAATGCATTGCGTCAATGACGAAGACCAACAACAACAACAGCAACACACACACACACACACACACACACACACACACACACACACACACACACACACACACACACACACACACACACTAAAGAACACACAAACACATTAAAGCACACACACACACACACACACCAACAACATGAACAACAACCACCATTCTGGCAAAGCTGCTGAGAACGGTTTGGGCGGACGGTCAGGTCTATCGATTGAATGAATGTAGTCCATTTCCACAACACCTCCTGAAGCGAAAAAGGGACACAAGCAAGGGGAAAAAAAGAATAAACTGTTAGAGAGAAAGGAATGGGAAGAGACAGGGGGAGCGAGAGAGAGAGAGGGGGGGAGAGAGTGAAGGGATGGAGTTAGACAGGAAGAGACAGGGGGAGAGAGAGAGGGGGGGGGAGAGAGAGTGAAGGAATGGAGTTCGACGGGAAGAGACAGGGGGAACGAGAGAGAGGGGGGGGGGGGGAGAGAGTGAAGGAATGGAGTTCGACGGGAAGAGACAGGGGAGAGAGAGAGAGGGGGGGAGAGAGAGTGAAGGAATGGAGTTCGACGGGAAGAGACAGGGGAACGAGAGAGAGGGGGGGAGAGAGAGGAGATGGAGTTAGACGGGAAGAGACAGGGGGAACGAGAGAGAGGGGGGGGGGGAGAGAGTGAAGGAATGGAGTTAGACGGGAAGAGACAGGGGGAGAGAGAGAGAGAGAGGGGGGAGAGAGTGAAGGAATGGAGTTAGACGGGAAGAGACAGGGGGAGAGAGAGAGAGAGGGGGGGGAGAGAGTGAAGGGATGGAGTTAGACGGGAAGAGACAGGGGGAGAGAGAGAGAGAGGGGGGGAGAGAGAGTGAAGGAATGGAGTTAGACGGGAAGAGACAGGGGGAACGAGAGAGAGGGGGGGAGAGAGAGTGAAGGGATGGAGTTAGACAGGAAGAGACAGGGAGAGAGAGAGAGAGAGGGGGGGGAGAGAGAGTGAAGGAATGGAGTTAGGAAGAGACAGGGGGAGCGAGAGAGAGAGGGGGGGAGAGAGTGAAGGGATGGAGTTAGACAGGAAGAGACAGGGGGAGCGAGAGAGAGAGAGAGATGGGGGGGAGAGAGAGAGAGATGGGGGGGGAGAGAGAGAGAGATGGGGGGGGGAGAGAGAGAGAGATGGGATGGAGTTAGGAAGAGACAGGAGGAGCGAGAGAGAGAGAGAGATGGGGGGGGGGAGAGAGAGATGGGGGGGGGAGAGAGAGAGTGAAGGGATGGAGTTAGGAAGAGACAGGGGGAGCGAGAGAGAGAGAGAGATGGGGGGGGGGGAGAGAGAGATGGGGGGGGAGAGAGAGAGTGAAGGGAGGGAGTTAGACGGGAAGAGACAGGGGGAGCGAGAGAGAGAGAGAGGGAGGGAGAGAGTGAAGTGAGGGAGTTAGACGGGAAGAGACAGGGGGAGCGAGAGAGAGAGAGAGGGAGGGAGAGAGTGAAGGAATGGAGTTAGACGGGAAGAGACAGGGGGAGCGAGAGAGAGAGAGAGGGAGGGAGAGAGTGAAGTGAGGGAGTTAGACGGGAAGAGACAGGGGGAGCGAGAGAGAGAGAGAGGGAGGGAGAGAGTGAAGGAATGGAGTTAGACAGGAAGAGACAGGGGAAGCGAGAGAGAGAGAGGGAGGGAGAGAGTGAAGGAATGGAGTTAGACGGGAAGAGACAGGGGGAGAGAGAGAGAGGGAGGGAGAGAGTGAAGGAATGGAGTTAGACGGGAAGAGACAGGGGGAGAGAGAGAGAGAGAGAGGGAGGGAGAGAGTGAAGGGAGGGAGTTAGACAGGAAGAGACAGGGGGAGAGAGAGAGAGAGAGGGGGGGGGAGTGAAGGAATGGAGTTAGACGGGAAGAGACAGGGGGAGCGAGAGAGAGAGAGGGGGGGGAGTGAAGGGATGGAGTTAGACGGGAAGAGACAGGCGGAGCGAGAGAGAGAGGGGCGGGGGGGGGGAGAGTGAAGGGATGGGGAGGTAGAAGGATGGAGGGGGAGGTAGAGAGAGAAAGACAGAATGGAGACGGGGGACGGGCTGTGGGGGGGGAGTCAGGGAGTGAGTGAGAGAGAGGAAGGGTGGTGGGAGGGGGGAGAAGAAAAAGAGCGAAGGGTAGGTAGGGAGAGATTCAGAGGAAAGAGATATATTGTGGAGAAGGAGGGAGGGTGACAGTGAAAGACAGGCAGACAGAGACAGACAGACAGAGGGGGCGGTGGAGGTTAGCAAAATCTTCTTTACTGAGAGAGACAGGAATAAGCTCATTATTACTTTGTACGCTGACGTAAGGGCGAAAGTCAAGGCCTTTTTCTTCTTCTTCTTCTTCTTTACTCAAGAACCCAAAAGTGCGCCGCTGATATGAAACAGTTTGACTATAACCCTCATTTCGGTTTTATGTAAGTTTACAGGGAGTTTGATTTTCCAAACATTTATTTTCTGTTGAAGGGTACACGTGTGACAATAGCACTCGTTATAAAAAAAAAAGAAAAGAAAAAAAATTAGAGATGTTCAGTTCTGTTACAGTAAGTTGAATCTTTGCAAAGAGGTTGCTGCTGCGGTTGTAACCAGAGCACAGGCAGCCAGGCAGGAAAGGCCGTTTCGTCCACTTTTGACGTCAAAGGCCCCACAATATGCTCATGTTTATGTTTCATTGTGTCTTATAAACTTTAAGGTTTTGTGACAATAAAAAGTATTCTATTCTATTCTATTCACACACACACACACACACAAATACACACACACACACACACACCCGCGCGCGCGCGCGCACGCACACACACACACACACACACACACACACACACACACACACACAGAGGGAGACAAAGAGAGACATATATAGATTAACAAAGAGAGCTCTGGAGAGAGAATGTAGACGCACTCTATATATCTATACACACATTTTTTTTGTTTTAAACCCGTTGAGCCCTAACTAAAGTTGGGTTCTCTTGAGAGAGACGGCGACATCGTTGGAAAGAGTGGGTCTATCCATTATAGATAGGAATGTGGACAGGTGAAAGAGAGAGAGAGAGGGGGGGAGAGAGAGTGGGAGACAGAGTAACACACGCAACACACACACACACACACACACACACACACACACACACACACACACACACACACACACACACACACACACACCGACAAACACACTTCTTCTACTACTACAACTACTACTTTTCCTATGAAATTGTCTTCTGCTTCTTCTACTGTGCACTTCTTCTTCTTCTTCTTCTTCTTCTATGTAATTTGTTTTCTTCTTCTTCTTCTTCTATGTAATTCTTCTTCTTCTTCTTCTTCTTCTTCTTCTTCTTCTATGTAATTCTTCTTCTTTCTTCTTCTTCTTCTATGTAATTCTTCTTCTTCTTCTTCTTCTTCTTCTTCTATGTAATTTGTTTTCTTCTTCTTCTTCTTCTATGTAATTTTTTTTCTTCGTCTTCTCTTATTCATCATCACCATCTTCTTCTTCTTCTTCTGTAATATGATTTCTTCGATTCACCCTTCCATGTGTTAATGGCATTGTGTGGGTAATGCGATTCGTCCTGCCATTCAAATAAACCTAAGCGGGAAGAAAGTAATGATATTGTGCCGCCAAATCCCAAATCTGGTTACTGCTTGTAATTTAGATGAGGTGCCCAGGGATACAATAAGATTTTCTCTATCATCTCGCTCCACTTCTGTACCAACACACACACACACACACACACACACACACACACGTACGCGCGCGCGCACACACACAGACACGCGTACGCACGCACACACACACACAAACACACACACGCACGCAGGCGCGCGCGCGCACACACACACACACACATACACATATACACACACACGCACGCACGCGCACACACACATACACATACACACACACACATACTCACACACACATACACACACACACACACACACACACACACACACACACACACACACACACACACACACACACACACACACATTCATTCGCTCACCATGAACTCGGTAACTGACTTTGACATGCAGTTATCATGGGCATGGAATCGATGGAGCAGAAATCGTGGCCCAGTTCATGTTCAGGGCAGGACACAATGATGCCGCATGCGTGCGCGTGTACGCGCGCGTGCGTGTTTGTGTGTGTGTGTGTGTGTGTGTGTGTGTGTGTGCGCGTGTGTGTGTTTGTGTGTGTGTGTGTGTGTGTGTGTGTGTCCAGGATGTTTCTATTACACTGACGGCAGTGTCTGTGCCTGCTGCCCTTCCACTGAACCACACTTGCAAAAGCCGAACAAAATCAGCGCTGAATCATGCAGTTGCGTCCCTTGATACAATTCATGCATTCCACCCTTCAAAATGGCGTGTGTTTTGACACGCACACAGAGCGATGAACACGACTTAAAAGTTAATTGTGAGGTAACGGGAAAAAAATCTGTTTGCTTGAATGGTTGATTCATGTTGGTGAAGCATTTTTGATGCATGTTGATGTGTGTGTGTGTTGTGTGTGTTGTGTGTTTGTGTGTGTGTGTGTGTTTGTGTGTGTGTGGTTTCGCGACTGAATGACACAGAAAACGAATGATGAGCGCCCAAATGCAAATTTCAATGGGCTTTGCCCAGGTAGGCAGCCTCTACTGCAAAATGACTCCGTGATTTGTAATGCGCTTGGAGCTTGGTCTCAGACTGAGGATAGGGACTATATAAGTATCTCTATTAATCAATCAATCATGTTTGATAAATTCTCTTACCAAAGATAGGCTCTGTGTAAGTATCTCGATTAATCTATCAATCAAGTGTGATAAACTATCTTGCCAAAGATAGGCTCTGTATAACTATCAATCTATCAATCGTGATAAACACTTTTACCAAAGACAGGCGCTGTATATCCATATCAATCTATCAGTCAAGTGTGATAAACGCTCTTATCAATGATAGGCGTTGTATAACTGTCCCTGTCAATCAATCGATCATGTGCGATAAAGATTCTGACCGAGTAAAAGTGCTATATGAGCACCCCTGTCCACCAACCAGTGATAAAAACACTCTGATCGAGTGGAGGTGTAATTAAGCACCCACCCATATCCACCTATCAATCCACCATGTGTGAGAACACTCCACCAATCAATCCAACGGACCACAGCCACCAACAACTTGACCTTAACTCCTTGCGTGCCACAGCACGTACCACCTACGGGCATAGTAACGTCACTGATGAAGGGAAATAACTCTGGAAGGCTGAAAATTCACACAGTTTATCTAGAGTGGTATATCTCCAGACCATTTTCTCAGTTTTGGGCTTATTGTTTCGGAAAGTCATATGACTCGAAACACCACTTTCTACTGTATTTTTTTCTCTCTCCAGCACTGAAGGGGTTAATGGCGAAATGCCAACAGGTGGTCAAACTCACATCTACGCAATCTGTCCACCATGTGTGATAAACCTCTTCTCGAAGATAGATGCTATCATAATTATATCAGCAGCACTGTGTGTGCCAACCATTGACCAGAGCTTTGTGGTGTTCTCACTGGCAGGCAAGACCAGCGACAAGGACTCTGGGGCCATGGTCAGTGTGGAGGACGAACGGCTGGCCGAGCTCGGGAAGCCCCGCATGGGCGACATCGTCCGGGTCACCGTCATGATCAAGGAGTCCCTAGAGTTCAAGGTCAGTTTGGGAGGGAGAGGGGAGGGAGGAAAGCGTGGGGGAGGGGATGAGTGGGGTGGCGTTGGCTGTGGGGGGTGGGGGCGGGGGTTGTGGGCGGGGTGGTGGTGGTGGTTATTGTGTGTGGTAGCGGTTGGGTGGAGGCTGGTGGTTGTTCAGATCGATGTCTGGTTGTTAGCAGAGCTTGAGACTTGAAGACTCGTTTATACAAAAAACGATGATGACGGTGACGAAGGGCGTTGTACAGTGTTATATACATACCTTGGTGTGTGTGTGTGTGTGTGTGTGTGTTAAGTAATGATGGCAAAGTTGCTAATAATAAAAGCGACCATAGAGGCGACGACGACGACGCTGATGACAACACTGACAGAAGTGTGACACCGACAGATGGTGACGACACTGACAGATGGTGACGTCACTGACAGATGGTGACACTGACAGATGGGGTCGACCCTGACAGATGGGGACACTGGCAGATGGTGACATTGACAGATGATGACTCTGACAGGTGGTGATACTGACAGATGTGTGACACTGACCTGGCAGATGGTGACATTGACAGATGATGACTCTGACAGGTGGTGATACTGACAGATGTGTGACACTGACAGATGGTGACGACTCTGACAGGTAGTGACGACACTGACAGATGGTGAAACTGATAGGTGACGACACTGACAGGTGGTGACGACACTGACAGATGTGTGATGATTGCAGAGCGTGGTGGACAAGCTGCTGAAGAAGGCCAACGTGTCCCTGGTGGTCGGCACCTCCTCGTGGAGAGAGCAGTTTGTTGAGGCCATCACCGTCAGTGCAGGTACTGTACGGAAATCATGTCACCAGTGACGTGTACCGGCTACTTTGAGTTGTATAATGATGTTAAATCATGTCACCAATAACGTGTACCAGCTACTTTTGAGTAGTATAATGATGTTAAATCATGTCACCAGTAACGTGTACCGGCTACTTTTGAGTAGTATAATGATGTTAAAACATGTCACCAGTAACGTGTACCGGTTACTTTGAGTCGTATAATGATGTTAAATCATGTCACCAGTAACGTGTACCGGCTACTTTGAGTCGTATAATGATGTTAAATCATGTCACCAAAAACGTGTACTCTTTGATTAATGTTTCTTTTAAGAAATGGACAGAACTACGTGATATATATATATATATATATATATATATATATATATATATATATATATATATATATATATATATCACATAAACAAACTTCATCAAACAGATTTTGATGAGTTGGATGAGCACATTAAGGATAATGTTTTTTTCCACAGAAAGGACGCATTGACGTGGTTATTTTCAGAAATGGCATGAACCCCATAATATGGCCATAATTTTGTCTTGATGGAAGGGAAATTCCATGTACACCAACATATCTGGGTATTTACTGACATGCAAGTAAGGGTGAAAATAACACTCCATGCACTTTGCTGCTGCATTAATCAGGTCCAGTTTCTACATGGTCAAGAAATATTTCTCTGCGATCTTACAACTTCCCTGAAGAATTTCTTTCTTTTTTTATATTAAATTTTGCAGGTATTTTACCTTTAAATGGTGTAAGAAAAGTAGCATCAGCAAAACGTGTGATTAGAGCAAATACTGTCGAGCATTCTGAAAGCATATAAATAACAAAGGGATCTAACTTGGGGTTTTCGTAACAAGTAAAGACATACCTGTTCAGTTTGAAACTGCCCGCTACAAGAGGAGAGTGTCAGTATGGTTTGACCGCTTGGCTTTGCTTCATTTCCTGTTCACTCTGTGACGTGTTTTCAGGGGACGAGGAGGATGACGAGGCGGACGAGGAAGCGGAAGAGAAGCTGCCGTCCTGCATGGATTACGTCATGCATTTCGTGACACTGTTCTGGAAGGTCCTCTTCGCTCTGATTCCCCCGACCGGTTAGTCCTTGGCTTGGCTTTTCTTTGTCCCTCTGTCTGTCTGTCTGTACTTTATGAATGTTTAATGGATAGTCACTGTCAAAAGGAATCAAAAGTAATTCCGCCAGTGCAATAGTATTTCTGGTGAGGATTACAAATGTTACAACGATGACGATGTAAACGAATAAGGACCAAGACCAAACTGACACTGATGTCGTCAACGACGATAACGTTGAGGATTTCCTTGGTTTTATTTGGATGGTGAGCTTGTTTCATTATGTCCAGAATGACGATCGAAAGCAAGATGACGAGAACGAAGAAAAAAGACAAAAAAAAGACGATGATGTCGCTTGTTTGTGGATTATCGAGATGAATGCCTGTCTCCTGTCGTGACCATTCTAATGACCAGACAGCTAAACCTGACGGTGAAAATGCTGGCGATTTTTGCAGATCACTCCAACCACTTTGCTTCTTCCATCGTGACTCTTTGAGTATTCCTTTCGTAGGAGATGATGATGGCAAAGACAATACCGATGTTGGAGATGACTTGGCCTGTTTCATCACATCCCTCCTGGAGATCAGTTTGCTGTTGTTGAAGATGACCGTGATGATGATTATGTTACCTTCTTTCCCCACAGGCTACTGGAGCGGCTGGGCCTCTTACATCCTGTTTCTCCTGACGTTGGCACTGTATCTGGATTTTTTTTCTCTCTCCATAAACCAAAGGCTGGTGATGCTGAAGATGAAGCTGACGAGGACATTGGCAGTGATGATGGGGGACGTGGAAATGACGGATGACAAAGACGATGACTGGCGCTTGTTGCAGATGACTGGTCGAATGTTTCATCGTGTGTTATATCAGATACTTCTGTTGATGAAAATATTGAATTGGACGATGAATGAATGGAGAGAAAAAAAGATGATGATGCTCCTGTTACTGAAAATGACGATGACGATGACGAAAGACTGATAGTGATGCTTCTGTTACTGAAAACGATAATGAGAGCGATGAGGAAAGAACGATGATGATGCTTCTGTTGTTGAAAATGATAACGATGACGATGAGGAAAGACTGATGATAATGCTTCTGTTACTGAAAACGATAACGAGGACAATGACGAAAGAAGGATAATGGTGGTGATGATGGTGTCTACAGATTACTGGGGCGGGTGGGCGTGCTTCGTGGTGTCCATCCTGATGATCGGCGTGCTGACGGCAGTGATCGGCGACCTGGCCTCCAGCTTTGGCTGCACCATAGGGCTGAAGGACGCCGTCACCGCCATCTCCTTTGTCGCCCTGGGCACCAGTGTCCCCGGTCAGTCGTCGGGGTTTTGTTGTTTTTGTTGTTGTTGTTTTCTTCAAACACTGTTCTTTATTTTTCATATGGAGTTACACACACACACACACACACACACACACACACACACACACACACACACACACATATATATATATATATATATATATATATATATATGCTTTTGTAGTTGTGTACCCGAGTGGAATATCATAAAAGGGGACGGTACAAAAGAATTGCTGATTTACTGAATTTAAACTGAAAGGATAGAAAAGATCCACGCTCTGGCCCAGAGACATATAGCAGGCCAGTCACAAAAGGGTTTTTCTATTGTGTTATTACAATATTAAGTAAAGAAGAGATAAAGAATAAAGAAGAGACGAGACAATGCAGCGATGTGGCGATGACGCTGGCCTTGCGGCAACACACACTGCTTGCGACACAGCAAGAGAGAGAGAGAGAGCAGGCTCTAGCCAGTGACTGGCCAGGTGAAAGTGACCAGTGATCATCCACTCCGTCTATTTATGCACATTATGCGAACTGCAAAGACGCTTGCGTGTGCTGCGAAGCAAATCGGCTCAAATCGGGCTAAATTTGATTAGAATTGTTTGTTACAAGGTGTTCAGTGATAGATTTCTAATTGATTCCTGAACCGATTTACGTCGGATTGGTCGCAAAAGAAACAGCTCAACACCTACTTTCTAATGAGTATAAAATGAAGTATTGATTATTTAAGATGAATTTATAATCTTAATTTAAGTAACCTGAAAAGGGTCAGTTTTAACAAGTCCATCGTTGAAAATTACAAACTGCGTTAGGCAAACACAAATGGAAATAAAGATGGAATTGCGAAAATTCTGTCAGTATAAAATACTTGTACTTTACCGATCTGACAAAAGAGATATTAATTAAATACTGTGTGTCAGAAACACCGTTTTCAACTCAGCCAAAACCTCCGAGCGACACTGGTTGTGGAGTGATTGTCGTTAAGTGTCGACAATGAAAATCGGCCTTGTAATTTTTGAATGCCTAATCTATTCTCATCCAAACACAATAATGGTGTAGTTTTAGTTTCCAACAACAGTCACATACAGAATTGTAGACTGTAGCATTATGTGTGACAGGAAGACAAAATGACGTAAGTTTAGCGTCAGTTGAAATCTTTACACTGACGAACGATTAAACTGAAATAGAATATGCTTCTAACTGATTACAGTGTGTGTGTGTAGGCACAACAGACATATTCTGACAATAAATTATACAGAGACTTGATTTAATAGATGTTTAGGAGCAGTTGTTTAAAAGAGACTTTGCATTTACAATTCGAATGGCGCATTCTGCACGAGCCGATGACGACCGGTGGTGGGCATGCTGTGAAAAAGACCTCTGCTATAGCTTGTGTGTGAAGCAGTATCTGAATCCAGCTGAGCACTTGGCTACATATAGGCAGGCAATTAGATAGTCAGGTACACACACACACGCGCGCGCGCGCGCACGCACGCACGCACGCACACACACACACACACACACACACACACACACACACACACACACACACACACACACACACACTTTATATCTGTCTATCTATCTATCTATCTACCTATCGATATGTTTGTATATTGTAAGTGGTGTCTTAAGATTGGATGGTTTATTGCCGAGATATTTGATGAGCCCACCAGAGTTATCTGCTGTCTTATCAGTCATACAGATGACTCTTTTCCCAAGATGTAATGGTCATTTGCTGTGGCACACACACACACACACACACACACACACACACCACCCGCCGCCAGCAGTATACAGTATCTTGGAAAGTTTTGTTGTTGTTTTTTCAATAAAGGAGTTGTTTACCTGGTATTGTTTTCCGCCACCATCATTTTGTAACACAGTACGATACAATACAATACAAAAGAATGCAATACAATAGAATACAGTACGATACAATACGACACAACACAACACAATTCAATACAATGTAATGCAAAACAATACAATACAAATCAAATCAGTACAATACGATACAACACAACACAATACAATACAGTACAATCCTCTTCCTGAGCAACATCTAATACAATGCAATGCAATACAATACAACACAACACAACACAACACAACACAATACAATGCAATACAATCCTCCTCCGAAGCAACATCTGATACAATACAATACAATACAATACAATCCTCCTCTGAAGCAACATCTGATACAATACAATACAATACAAAAGCAACATCTGATACAATACAATACAATACAATACAATCCTCATCTGAAGCAATATCTAACTTCCTGCCCGCTTTTTTCCTTTGAAATACACCAGACACCTTCGCCAGCAAGGTCTCCGCCATCAACGACCGCTACGCCGACTCCTCCATCGGCAACGTGACGGGCTCCAACGCCGTCAACGTCTTCCTGGGCATCGGCATCGCCTGGAGCATGGCCGCCATCTACCACGCCGCCCACGGCAACAAGTTCTACGTGAACCCCGGAACCCTGGCCATGTCCGTCACCGTGTTCTGCGTCATGGCGCTCCTCACCGTCTTCATGCTGCTCCTCAGGAGACGGCCCAGCGTGGGCGGAGAGCTGGGAGGCCCGCGCTGCCAGAAGGCGATCACCAGCACCATCTTGGTGTCCTTCTGGGTCATCTACGTCCTCATCTCCGCCATGGTGTCCTACTGCTACATTGAGGGCTTCTAAGAGGGAGAGGGAGGGGTGTTTTAGGAGGAGACCCTCGCCTCTTCTTCTGCGCGACATCGAGAGTGCGATAAAGAAAGAGAGAGAGCTGGAGAGAAAGAGAGAGAAAGAGAGGCTAGGATCTAAGCAGGGACATCCATATGTGTGTGGGTGGGTGGGGAGTGTGGTGGTGGTGGTGCGGTGGCTGGGGGTGATGATGGTGATGGTGATGGTGGTGGTGCCTTTTTTTGCTGTTTCGTGCTCGGCTTGATTGATTGACTGCTCTTTCCTCGGAATCCATCCTGACCCCGACTCCCACACACCCACCCACCCAACCCCCAACAACCCTTTCCCCCACCTTCCACAAGTTCCATCTATTGAGTGGGGAGACCTTTCCAGTCTCTGACTCACCCTCACCTTCTCCACTCCCTAACCCACTTTTCCCATAACTTCTCAGTCTGAGGATGGGTGGAGCTGGTTGTATGTTCGCTCCCCACTGTCGGGGAGTTGGCTGATGGATTGTGTGTGATGCAGGACAGGGCAGGAGCTGCTGGTCTGGCTTCACGAGCAGGTCTGGAAGCGACATGCGCACGTGGGCTCTCCTCTGTTGTATTTTTCTTTGTCTCACGAAGGTTACGAACTGCCACAGGAAATCACATCGGTTACAAAACTGCCAAAGGAAACGATGTGTTGCGAACTGCCACACAAAACGGCATCTGTTTTGATTGGAGCGTCAAGTTGTACGTAGTGATGCAAAAGCTGACTTGAGCATCTCTAGTTACTCTTGTGACAGTTTAATTTCGTCTGTTTATATTGTTGTTTTTTTCTTTTCTGTCTTTTTTCTGTCGTTTATTTTCTCATATCTTCATGAATATCCATAAAGTATATTTCTTGGAAGCTGAACACTTTTCGGATATCTTTTTTTTTCCTTTCCATCAGAACTCCTGGAAGCATTTTACTCTACATTCGGACTTAGGTATTCAAACTTAAAGTTTATCTTACTCCAAAGATGATAAAGTATAATATAATGTATTCTTACCTGCAAACGTTCTTTTTAGAACTCAAGAGACCTTTTTGGACAGGTCTGTTCATCTTCTTTGTCTTCACCCACAAGAAAGTGGTGACATTTGGTATTTATTCTAAGCAGAGGGGTGTTGTGCTGTGCGTTTCAAGACACAGAGCAGTTAGCGTTGTCAGACTCTCCCCCAGAAGGGAGATAATCTATCAGCTGTGTGTTCTTGACTTCCTGCGCCCCTCGTCGGTTTTTTTGTGGGTTTTTTTGTTTGTTTGTTTTTTTTTCGTTTTTTTTTTTTTCTTCTTCTTTTTTTTATTTTTTATAAATAATTATGGTTGTGTGTGCTTTGGCACACTGTGTCGTTATTATTATTATTATTATTATCATTAATAGTATTATCATTATTGTTATTAGTAATATTATTATCATTACAATAAATCATTGTCATAATTATGGAATTATTGTTAGTCATTTGTGGCATAAGGACGAGTATGTTTTAAAACAGCGCCTGCACAAAGTCTTGTATATCCGACTCAAAACATGTGGCAGATGGGTTGTTATTTAACCTCTAAGGTGAGTGAGTGAGTGTGCGTGCATATCTGTGTGTATGCAAAAGCAACAAAACTGAAAACAATGCAAAATGTTCTGTTCTCTGCGTTGAAGTATACAGCACACGCGTGCCCGCACACACCTCACACACGCGCACGCACACACACACACACACACACACACACACGCACGCACGAAGACACGGACGCACGTGCACACAGCAACACACACACACACACACACACACACACACACACACATACACACACACACAAACTCACTCGTTCACTCACAACAACTACCCACAACAAAATGTTCGACAGTTAATTTACTTATCGAATGTTAGGTTAGGTTAGGGAATGGTGACTGAGACCTATGAATAACAATACAGCTACCTCTCATACATTCTGACAGAAAAAAAAATCAAAGGACTATCACATTGGATATTATAAATATCAAACAGCTAACGTTCAGAATGATAACAGATATAAGGATTGATTTTGTATAGTTCGTGGTGTTGTATGTAGCGACCAGCTGGCCATAATAAAGAAGATAGAAATGCTGTTATTTGATTTAGCGAGTTTAGTGCACACATGAAGATCGGGCATCTAGATAGTACTATATACATGTGTGTGTATTGTACGATGCTGATAAAGTAGCACAGGCCCGTAAATCAGGAGTTAGGCCCTTGTTTGGTTCTGCTTTGATGTAATTATGTGCACCTACACAAATTATGCTTCTTGCGTTAACAGAGTTTTGATTTTAACCAAATCAGTCACCATCAAATGGATATATCACGCAAAGCAACTGAACAGAAAGAATGCAATATTCACAGAAACTCCATCATGAGATTAACGAAACCTGAATAAATATGCATGAGAACTAATTATTATTATTATTATTATTATTACTACTACTATTATTATTAGCCTATTATTTCTGTATTATCTTTTTTATAGTTTTTTTTTATTCATCTGTTCACAGGACGACAAGCACAGTGTTAGGTGTCTGTCTTTCAGGGAGTTTGTTGATGTTTTAAGCTGGTGTAGCAATTCGTGTGCAGTGTTAACTTTTATATCGCTGTCCACAGAACGTTGCCGGTCGTGGTCCTTGTATGTGCGTGGACATAGACATGTATCCGTTTAAACCTTCATGTTTTTATTTTATTCTAATGATGTTGCTGATGATGCCGATAATGATGTTTGTGGTGTTGCTGGAAGTGGGGTATAGTGTATGTGGGTGGGGTATGCGAGAGAGAAAGAGAGAGAGAGAGAGAGAGAGAGAGAGAGAGATTTGATTAACTAGTGCTCCCATAATAAGTGTGTGTGTGTGTGTGTGTCTGTGTGTGCGTGCGTGCGTGCGTGCGCGCGCGCGTGTGTGTGTGTGTGTTGTGTGTGACAGAGAGAGAGAGAGAGGTTCTCTCCGTGTGTTTGTGTGTTCAGTGTGTGTGTGTGTGTGTGTGTGTGTGTGTGTGTGTGTGTGTGTGTGTGCACGTCCTCGAGCATATGTGTGCATGTGTATCCGATCCACCATTCAGTCAATGAATTAATGAAACAATAATATTATACGATAGAATATCGGAAACAGAAAATATGTGTTTTTCTTTTATTTTGCGTTCCGCTTTCCACGTGGTTTTCATTGAGTTAACATGGTTAACATTGTTCTACCGCATTCCCTGACCCTTAATACTGTGCGCAGTTTTATCGACCAATTACTTCTACTATCAGTACTCTTTCTTCACCATTATTCTCCTCCCCTCCGGTTTCCTCCCTCCCCCCTAACCCCCATCCCTCTCCCACGTTCGTCTTGTGGTATCGAAGCCATCCATACCTGGTGATTTATGGTTTGTTTTAACCATTGTGTACCTTCCTTCTTTGCACCCGATTTTGCTCCTCTGAAGTCATGCTCCCCGCTTCACCCACTTTGGGGTAAAAATTAAAAAAAGTATTTAAAAAAATGCAAATTGACAGTTGTTGATGTTATTCCTTTGTTAACGCTTCTTGTTCATAGAGTTTTGAATAAGCGCTGCAATGACTTTGAGTGGAGGGTGCTTTACATTTTAAGTGTTCCTGCGGGACACATCGTTTCCCTTTTTTTTTTTTTTTCTTTTTTTTTGTTTACACTATACATCTATGTTTTATTTGACATTGTATAACGTGGTTTTTATTACATTATTTTTTATTCATTTAACATTATTATATCTTTGTCTGGTGTCCCCTGTAACAAGGATGATTTGACTTATCACTTTGAAATCTTGTTTGACGGAAAGATGCATGGAATCAGTCCCGTCGTTGATTTACAGTTTGGTTCTGAGTGTGTTCAACCCCGAGCATTAATAGAAGACGTTTTCGTTTCTATCTTTTCTTTTAACATATTTTTTAATTCTTTTTTTATGATGCATACATTCTTCCTTTTATTTCATTGTTTTTTCTTCCCATTCTTTGTCTCCCACCTTTGTCTTTTTTTGCCTTTTCATTCATTCATCCATTTTTCTTTCTTTTTCTCCTCGCTCCATCATTTGCATATTACCTGTATCCTTCTTTTCTTCTTCTTCTCCTTCTTCTTCTTCTTCATTGTGTCCAGTGTGTGCTTACTAAGTACTGCTTCCCATCACTTTCCCTTCCTTCCCCCCTCCTTCCCCTCATCAATACCTGGACGGTCCTGGCGCTCGGCTAGGATGAAAGCACCATGCTGATCGCTGACGGGGATGTTCTTTTCATGTGCATTCTCTTCATAATTGTGTGATGTATTTAGGTGCAATGTGTCACTATCACTTACACATACGTGACCCGATTCTGCGTTGACTGACCCGCTCTATTGAATCTGCATGAACTTTTTTTTTTGTTTAGTTTTTGATAAATTCAATTTTCGTTTTTGTTGTCGTTGTTCTTCTTTGTTACTTGTGTCGCTGTTTGTTATTTTATGCTCACGGCATCTCAATGGAGATGCCGAAGGTCTGAAAGAGTTATGCGTTTCATTCAGGTTTCAACCATTTCAACTGAATCCTTCACTCAGTCATAGTGTTGCTGTTTCTAATAGACAGGCACTTTTCTTTGTCTGTGTGTGTATAAACAAATCTCGCACATCAATAGTTTTTGGAAAGATATATTCGAAAAAGGGGGGGAAAAAACGCACACCATTACTCATTTTGAAATAACAGAATACTGAAGTCTCAAACGCTCAAAGTGATCTGACATATTGCAGTGTTGAATGAATACTTCAAGGAGATGAGAAAGGGAGAGTCCTGGGATCAATTCTCGCACAAAGACCAGCAATTTCTAATATTCCCCGCCCCCCTTCCTGGTTGAGACCCTGGTTGGTGGTCTGGGTACTAGTCTTTCGGGTGAGACGATAAATGATGCACAGCTTTTCGCGCACGTAAAAGAACTGCCGGGAGCAACAGTGCTGTTGTCAATATTCTTACATAAGAATCCTCGTTGACAGGGAAGTAAATCCACTTGCAGTCAGAAAACAAAATAGGTGGCGCGCCCTGCGCTGGGGATTCCTCCCACTGCCTCCACCCTTATCCCCTCCCAGTTCAGGGGAGAGAACCCCGAGTTTGTCACAAAGGAATAGGATGTGACACATACCATGCAATACAGTACTATTCCAGAAGTTTCGTTTGACGTATGGACATATACACCACAAAACTGCACATAATATTTATAGCACTTCCATTACCCAGAACATCTGTTGTAGATCGTACATCTCGGTTCATTGAAGTGTGAATTTGATTCAGTAAGCGCACATACAAAATGTGGTTGTCCTTTTCCCGCATATCATGTAGTGATGTATGGAGTGTAGGCATGCATGTCTGATCTCTCTCTCTCTCCTTCAGGGGCAGGACCTGTTCATTTGAGGGTTCTGTCAACAACCACTCTCATACAGCATCAAACTGCTGAATCTTATGTTGTGTGTCTCGTTCAGGGGTATGAAAGACAAAAATAAATAATTTTAACTTTGCGTCATAAACATTGCGAAAGTGTTGTGTATGCTTGGTTTGCAATGTTCCAACGAGCTTCAAACAAAGAGAATGGTGACTGCGTGGGAAATGATCGTATATTCAGATGGCTTGTTATCTTCACAACAACAACAATAATAATAATAATAGGATGAAGAAGAAGCAGAAGAATCACTGGTATGCTCATAGTCTGAGTGGCGTCAATTTCTGTCTGGTCCTTGTATCTTTCATTGGTCGCCAACAAACAAAAAAAAAAAAAAAAAAAAAAAGCATCCAAGTTCAAGCTGGTATCGTACATTAATGAAACGATGACACAATGAAAAATAGAAAGTTGAAATCTTGATTAGTTTCTTATTTGTGACTGAAATGTTGGCCTGTCGTTCCTAACAATCACTGGACAAAATCAAAGAGACAGATATGCGCAAAAATATTGTCTATGGTGTAATACAGTTGAGATAAATGCAAAAAGCAAGTTAAAGCGACTGTAACCTTTATTCATTCTTCATCATAGGATGTGTGTGTCAGTAAATTAAATACGAAAGGCTCTGAGTTTGAGGTACTTTTGGATACAGGTCAAACCTCTGTGTGTGTGTGTGTGTGTGTGTGTGTGTGTGTGTGTGTGTGTGTCCCTCACACATTTGAATGTCTGCAGTCATAAAACCATTTCAAAGTGCTTTGTGAGAAGGTAAATTATTATGTTCCATTTTCTGGAAATGTGTAATCCATCCAGAGTATTTGTTAGTTTTGAGGTAAGGACGCATCTGTGAAGCGACGTCATCCACCATTGTATTGTGTCGTCCATATGATATCGCAGTCCATTTGTGTGGCATACGTGTTGACGTCCATCTGTAACCAAACTTTGTACATAGTTAATCACACGTTCTGAAAGAAATCTGAGATCATGTAGTGAAATCTTCTGAGAGAATTGTGGACATTTCGAAAGCTGTGCTCGGCTTGTACGGAACTGAATGTTTACGGTCATGCTATTGAAAAGCTGTGTGATATTATTATTTCCTGGCGTGCAATGTTGTAACCTTTTTTTCCTAAATGGGTTTTAGTTTTTACATATGCTCTTGATCATATATATAGTTTCCTTTTTTTAGTGTTATTATCGCTTCTACTTCCTCTCTCGTGGAAGTCTCATTTTTCAGCGTGTGGAGAATGATTTCATTTGGGATTAGCAAACCTAATGTTTGCGTTGAAAGCATCCATACTTGAGAAGTCAAGATTACACACGTGGGATTTTGCTTCATTCCCCTATTTGTTTGTATGTTTGTGTTTGGATTTCCCCACAGTCCTGTCTCCTGGTACGCCCGCGGGATGACTGCCTCTTGCTGAACTACCATTGACCCTTGGTGTGCGTGTGTGTGTGGATACTAACAGATCTCTTGGCGGGGGAACCATGGAAGCAAAGTCTCGTTGATATGGTTCTGGGCCCCAAAGTGGGAAGTCGCTCATATTCACGATGTGCGAAACTGCATCACCAACATTACGCAGAGCTGTGCTAGCAAAGCGTATGAAGTGATTCTCTCTCTCTCTCGCCCCCCCCCCTCCCAGCCCCTCTCTCTCTCTCTCTCTCTCTCTCTCTCTCTCTCTCTCTCTCTCTCTCTCTCGTCCCCAACAACTTTGGTAGAAAAGCACAAACTGACGCGGTGATGTCCTGGAATCCACATCAATTTACATTTTGTTAGGGTTATTTGGTTTTTTGTTACACCTTTAAGATTAAATCGTAATATTCAACAGTGGTAGTTTGTGAATAATTATTTGTCCGTGGGAATGTAACATGGGTAGATTTTGTGATTCTGTTATGTACATAATAGAATATCTTTTGGAGCACTTGTTAAACTAGGAATAGCCAAAGACTGTCACATACTGTGTAGATAATACTATTTATTTTGAATCAACTTATTTGTGTAAATACTTTCTAATTTCAGAAAGTTTCTTGTGTACATATTTGGTGGGACTGTCCGCAAAACGCGATTTTGAATTTGTGCATCGTTCGATTACTATCAATCGCTTTCTTGCATCCTACGTATAACTGAGAATGGATACAGAGTATTAATTGGTTTAAAACTGTAGAAAATGGAATAAGCCTTCAGTTCTTTTGTTCATCATTGTTTTTGACATTTGAAAATATAGTACTTCTTCCTAGCAGAGTTTGACCCAATGACTATTACATTGTGCTATAAAGCAATGATCAGTGGGGTGTCTTCTGCATATTATTTTTGTTTATTAAGCTATTTTGGTTCATATGTTTTATTTGCAATTTTTGTTTTAGATATAATTAGACACTTGACTGTTACGATTGAATTACAAAACTATGATCTGCAACATTCAAATCCAGGTGAAATATATCAGTGTCTCTACATGTCAGTTTCAGACAGTTGGTTAGTGGATGCTTTGCAACAATCCTTCTACATCCTGAGATGCTGTAACTGGGATAGGGGCTAGAGGCCTCCTTGAGTGCTTTCATTTCCATGGGAAGATGTTTCCACTTTGTGATACTGGTAGCGAAGAGAAGCATACTATGCAAACTAACACTTTTTAAACACTATCTGTACAGCTTTTTTCTGCACTCAAAACCTGACTTTATTTACGGCACCTTTATATTGCACATCCAGTAGAACAGAACTATGGCCTGCCTCCAAACCTGGATATGTTTCTTTCTTTTTTTTTTCCATGGGAAAAAGTCTCAAACTTGAAAACAAAAGTGCTTCAATGGACACTGTGTCCACGCCTGTTTCCTCCCCAATACCCCCCACAATTATTCGCAAAGTTTAGTTCTTTACAGTTGTTTAATTTCGTCACACACAAAAATCAGTTACTTTTTCTGTTGCTGAGTTCAGTGCAGGCTTTCTCTCTCTTGTTGCTAGTGAAACAGACGATGATCCACTTTGCACTATTTACAGGACCGTAGTTTGCCCTCTTTCCACTTGACCTTCTGTGTAAAGGATTGGTGTGCTTTTTTTGTCAGTTTGGATATTTCATCAGTGTTTCTTATGACGCTCTTGTCAAACATTCTTCAAAACAAAATTCTAGACACGTGGAAAATCACGTCTTCCTGGATAGTTTTCTTTCGCATTCGGAGAATCGCAAATTATTTAAAAGAATGATTAATACGTTAAATGCGATTTTGTCTTTCTTTCTAGTATACTGACAGAGAGATTTCCTTTCGTTTATATTGTCAGTATGCTCCCATTATTGGAACATTGTCGTTTCATAATAATTCTTTAAATTTCTTTCAGAAAATACAAAGGCGGTTTCAAAGAAAACTTTCATGAGAACGACATCAAAAAAGTGGATTCTACGTTTGATTGAATTTTATTTTAAAAGCTCAGATTTGTACATTTTGTGTGAAACTCAACTTTGGGTTAATATTTCGAAACGTAGTTTCAAATCTGATACAGTTCTAAGTATAATAAAACACACATGAACAAGAGACGTACATAGAAATGATAGCTTACTTCTTACGGGTTTTCTTTTACTTGTTCTCTTTTCAAGAGTGTGGTTAGACTACCTTTTTAAATCACCTTTTCTTCTTTTTCCTACGTGGCGAGGATGGTTATTTAAAAAAGAAGAGGAAGTGTTTGTGTACCTCAGATATGGCGATGACGTAATTATTCCCATTCCACGTGTTTCTGATTTTTTCCATGAAATCACCTGTTTGTGGAGTTTGAGCATCCGAGTCGTTTGACCATCTTTGCATTTCTGACACCGTGTTTTTAATTGTCTTTGGAAATAAAGGATTGAAGCTTGATCCATTACATCCGTGTCTACTGTTTGCTTTTGTTTCTTGCTTTGCAGTGTGTCTCTGTCTCTTTAGCTTTGTCTCACTCTGTCTCTGTCTGTATATCTATCTGTCTGTCTCTGTCCATCTGTCTCTGTATGTCTGTCTGTCTCTTTATGTCTGTTTGAACATCGCTCACATAAAGACAAGATGCACTTTTGAAATTGTTAGTCAGTTAGCTAGTCCTTCATCACCCAGTCACGACTGGATGTTCATTTCTGATGCAGAGGATGTCTGTAAATCTTGTTCTATGGGCCCAGTAAAATGTTTTGATAGAAGCATCGATGACCCCAAAGCTCGGCAAAGGACTTGGGGCGACAGCGTGTAAGCCACACTGGCAGTTTGCACTCTGTCGCTGACGTTGTTGCTGGCTGCACGTCGAAGGAACCCCAGTCCATCGTCCCTGGACATAGAACAAGGATCACAAGCAGGACCTCTGTGACGAGGATGCCCAACACAACAACGCAGGCAGCATTCAGCATCAGTTCCATCGCTTCTCCAACGCCATCGTCGATTTATTTTTGTTTTTCGAATTACTTCATTCCTAACAAATGATATTTCCAATCTTGAACGAATGCAGAAGACACTACACATGTTTAGATCATTTGAGGTACTACATTTAACCAAACAGAGCAAAACCTGAACATGCCGCAACTGGTCATCGATGCTTTTAACCCTGTCACCGCCAAGCTCGCATTTAGGCACAGGCGTGGTAGAGGACCCATGTCATTGAAAAGTGACCATTCATTGGTCTGTTATCCATGAACCTACTGCTCTTAATGTTCGGTGGTAGTATAGGCCATATTTTCTATACATCGCAGGGGCAATCCCCAGCTGTTCTTAGCCACTGTCTTTTCTGTGCTTATAACACAAGGTAATTCTGTACTCTAAATTTACTGGCGGTGAAAGGGTTAAAGACAGTGTAATCGTATTTCTTACGTGATAAAAAACTAAAGATGGAAAATGATAAACTTCCAGAAAATACAGATGACATTACACAACATGTATAAGCGCTATAATCTTTATCCGGTTGGCTATATTGTAAGGGTGGCACATGAGAATCGTGTAAATCGAAAAAGTGAGGGATGTGGTTTATTGTGATAAAAACCTGAAAGAGCTTGTGAGCAAGAAACAAGCAGGTGCAGTGGAAGAAACAATGTGTTCAGCTATGCCAGAGCACTTAGGGATACCATTTCTTCTGTTCATGAATGGGAGAAGTTTCCTGAGACGGTACGACAGTAGCCTTCTGGTTTGACCCCACCCCATCCCCCGCCGCCATGAACCAAATGGGTGAATATGTTACATAAAAAGATGAATAAGAAATGAAAAAATAGTGCAACAACACCTTCCACCTCCTTCTGGATAATATTACCAGAGACCAATGCAAACACAGGACAGAAGCACACGACAGCACAGAGCTCGCGACACTCTTGACACTTCCGGTAAGCAGCAGCCGAGGTCTACGAGTTCCAGACAGCTAACATTATCATGTTAGTGATGACTATCCACCCCTAAGCTCGTCCAGCCAGAAATATCACAACACATACAAAACACACATTAGTCAAAAACAATATAATGATAATGACCACAGCAACACGGATCACAGAAACAAGTGTTTGTCGAACCGAAAATTGTGTGCTGGACACGGAACAATTCCACCTTAAGCAGCCCACATCGATCGGCGTTACATTGTTTTGTCATCATATAATTTCAAAGCTTGCCTATCTTCATCACGACTTTTTGATAAATTGGAACAAAACAACAAACGCAGTTTCAGGTATGATGTAACCGATAATCACTCATATCAATCCAGGTCTTTTGACAATAATTGTTTTGATCTGCGCCCGGGATCGGAGGCGTGGCGTTCTCGATCATGATGTCATCTTCTCTGTGGACCAAGTCAAGATGTCCTGAGGTGTGCACACTGCTTAGTGTCTGTATTGTCCAAACCTGTTCGAGCTTCTCTTTGCACTTCTTATCTTCAGACATAATCTGCTGGGTTACATGCTTACCAAAGTAACAAAGAACTCTGACCTGACATACAGAAAGTTTGAGTTCAGTCCCAGTTTAAAGGAGGTGTCAAAGCGAGCGAAATGGGGGGCTGGGGTGGGGGGGAGTGGCGACCGATGCCTGACCGAGGTATAAACCTAGTGCCATGGCCTTGACAGCCTACCCGAGGTCTGTGCTAAAAGAAAAGTAATAAATAGTCAAACAAATAAGTAAAGTCAGTAAGATTAGAAATGATGAAAATGAAAAATGCAGAGAAGTCAAATGAGTAAAATAAAATAAGAATAAAAATGAGCCACATTCAGCGAACCTGTGCGCACGAAGGAATCAATGTCCTATCATTAATCATTTATCATTTCCCCATGCCTCTTCTTCTCTAAACAACCGCATTTAAAGGCGGATTTACAAGGTTGCAACCCATGTTTGTCTCTGCTTGTTCTTTTTCGAAATCTCTGTCGTCTAATGTAATTATATTGTATCAACCAAACGTGCCATTCCGTTCTCCCAGTTCCACCGCCTCAGACACCTCTGCAGCAATGAGGAAGATTTCCACACCCAGACAACCCAGATGATCAGCTTCTTCAAAACACGAGGATATCCCGAAGAGTTGAATCAACAGGCACTGGACCAGGCCAAGTGTATCTCCAGAAAGGAGGGCTTAACATCCAAAACCAAGGTAGATCACAATGACCGCACCCTTTGGACATACCATCCTCACAACATGGAAGTAAAAAACATTATCTTCAAGAACTTTCCTATCCTACAGACTGACCCCAAAGTTGTCAGGACATTCAAGAACCCTCCTCTGATGGCCTTCAAACGAGACCGTAACCTGGGCGATCATCTGGTTAGGTCGTCATTCCAACCCACAGCCCCCCAGAACCACCACTCCCTGGGCAACAGCTGCTGTGACAGACCAAAGCGCAAATGCTGTCCCTTCCTCAACACTACCACACTCACCTTCAAGGGGCCCTCAGGACGCCAGTTCACCATGAGGAGCAACTAGTTTCACCTGCCAAACCAGTGATATGGTATGTGGTCCACTGCAGCCTGTGCGGTCGTATCTACGTAGGCAAGACATACCGCACACTGGAAGAACACAGCAAAGAGCTCAGGGACAGCATCTTCCAGAAAAAGCAAGCCATGTGGCTGTACACTTCAACACTTATCCCCACAGCATAACCCACATCTCCATTCAGTTGTCTGGCGTAACAGCACTGGTGACTCCTTCAAGAGAAAGAACATGGAGAAACAGATTATCCACCATCTCGGTACTACAGCACCAGATGGCCTCAACATCAAGGACTAAACCACATCACAGCTTCCCTCGTCCCCACCCTGCCCATTCCCTCCTCCCTCCCCTCCCCCTCTTTTTCCTCTTCGCCCGCCCCCCTTTCCTCTTATTGTGTAGATTATCTCTAACTTCCTTCACCCATCCACCTTTTCCAACCAACAGTGAACTGTTCTCAAGACAAGTGAATTTTATTCAACAGCCAGAAAACTGCACTTGTGACTGCTGCTATCTTCACTTGCTTTGAAGACTACGAGTCGGTGTACGCAACTTCTCCTCTACCAAATGGGTTCATTGCTTTTCCTCTTATTTTTTGTATCCAATAGGAGGTTGTATTTCTTTGTACATCTGAGCCAGGGTTACTGTATCTTCACCAGCCACCTGCTTTGTATCCAAGTTTTTTTGTTTGTTTTGTGTGTGTGTGTGTGTGTGTGTGCGTGCGTGCGTGCGTGCGTGCGTGTGCCTGCATGTGGAAGATGTGGATCGATTGTGTGACAATAAAGTGACAGTAAACAAGGATTTCTGCTTCTGGGGCACGGACAGCAGCCTGTAACATCTGGCAAACCGACTTCACTCCAGTGCTGTTTTGTGCTTCCCATCAGCTAGTATCACTGGCGATTAACAATGTGATCATCACTCTCCTTTGTTCATCTTATCGTTTTAAATGGTCTGAAACACCACCTTACAGATGGACGTTGCATGCCCTTGGATATTTCACCTCTCCCCTACTGGCGATATGATGTCCAATTATGTCAAACTGTTCCATCTTCCCCAAGTAGCCAGGTGATATCCATACAAGTCTTATTCGCTCATTATGTAAACTTTTTACCGTCTCCCTCGAGAAGATGGATACCTCGCGCTGCATTCATTTGCGCTACAGGCAAAAACAGTGCTGAATATATGGGGTAAATCGAGTTTTTGCACCAGTCCATAGTTCAACCTCTAAATTACAACAAATCACGCTGTTTTGGCCGAATTCAAACTATAAATTTGAAAATTTAGTTAATTTCCGCACCTACGTGCCGATATTGCGGAGCAATTATCCCGAAAAACAGCATATTTTACATTAATATTTATTCGATAACTTACTAGAATACATTAACATAAAAGAAAAAGAAATATAAAATTAAACATGTAGGTAAATATATAAAACATGAGCGGAAATGGAAGATACTTGGAGGGCAAATCACTGAAATAAAGAATGACCAGAAATTGATGTTTTCAAGGTTACAAAGATATTTCTTTTTCTTTTTCTCCTTGGTTTATCCATCGCACTTTAGACCGCACTGCCATGCCTTCGATCCTCGAGTCCGTGATCTGTAGCAGCTGAGCCGAGCCATTGAATCTTCCAAATGGGGTACGTCATCCTCATTTAAGTTCTTTTCAAGGTCACTAATTCAGGCCCCTTTCCTAATGAGTACCTTTCTCTTTTTTTCCTTATAAGTAGCATATGAGAGATGTTTTTCCTCTGATTCCTGACATCAGTGTTTCAAAAAAGAGCTGGTCATCAATCAGGACAGTCAGATCATCATTTGGAATGTTGTCAATGTTGTCTAAGTTATAAACTGGTACGACGTTGTGACAGAGTGAGTTTCGAATGCCTGTGGCCAGAGGAAGAACGAAATTTTTGTTTGTACATTTCGAGTACCTGTATGAATGTGAAAATGTTTTGCACGTGGTAAGTGTGGGTGAATCGTGAGCTGTGCATGTTCATGTTTGTGTGTGCGTATAT